>NC_084749.1:3136288-3228788 GCF_033978785.1 Entelurus aequoreus | reverse complement strand
CTGCCGGCAATGCGGACCAAGCTCTGACACTGATCATACAGGGAGCGGACCACCACAATCAGACAGTCCGATACCCCATACTCTCTGAGCACTCCCCACAGGACTTCCCGGGGTACACGGTCGAATGCCTTCTCCAAGTCCACAAAGCACATGTAGGCTGGTTGGGCAAACTCCCATGCACCCTCAAGGACTCTATCGAGAGTATAGAGCTGGTCGACAGTTCCACGACCAGGACGAAATCCACACTGTTCCTCATGAATCCGAGGTTCGACTATCCGGCGTAGCTCCAGTACACCTGAATAGACCTTAACGGGAAGGCTAAGGAGTGTGATCCCACGATAATTGGAACACACCCTCAGGTTCCCCTTTTTAAAGAGAGGAACCACCAACCCGGTCTGCCTATCCAGAGGTAGCACCCCCGATGTCCACGCGATGTTGCAGAGTCTTGTCAACCAAGACAGCCCCACAGCATCCAGAGCCTTTAGGAACTCCAGGCGGATCTCATCCACCCCCGGGGCCTTGCCACCGAGGAGCTTTTTAACTACCTCTGCAACCTCAGCCCCAGAAATAGGAGAGCCCACCACAGATTCTCCAGGCACTGCTTCCTCATAGGAAGACGTGTTGGTAGGATTGAGGAGGTCTTCGAAGTATTCCCTCCACCGATCCACAACATCCGCAGTGGAGGTCAGCAGCACACCATCCTCACCATACACGGTGTTGATAGTGCACTGCTTCCCCTTCCTGAGGCGGCGGATGGTGGTCCAGAATCGCTTCGAAGCCGTCTGGAAGTCGTTTTCCCATGGCTTCTCCGAACTCCTCCCATGTCCGAGTTTTTGCCTCCGCGACCGCTGAAGCCGCACACCACTTGGCCTGTCGGTACCCGTCTGCTGCCTCTGGAGTCCTATGAGCCGAAAGAACCCGATAGGACTCTTTCTACAGCTTGACGGCATCCCTCACCGTACAGGATTACCGCCACAACAGGCACCAACCACCTTGCGGCCACAGCTCCAATCGGCCGCCTCGACAATAGATGTACGGAACATCGTCCACTCGGACTCAATGTCCAGCACCTCCCTCGTGACAATTCCAGCCTCCGGAAGAACTTTGAACATGTCACATATATGTATATGTGTGTATATATACATAACAGATATATTTATGTGTTATTTACAAATGTATTTAATGAACATACATTATCAAAACAAACACTTAAAATAAATTAAGTACATTTTGCCAATGCATTTAGCTTAAAATAAACCTACATAACTATTTTTTTATTTAATGATTAAACATTTCAGAAAAATACAAACAGCTGATGTTTTCTTTTTTTTGAGCAAATGAATGGCTAAAGCATATATAATTCATATTTGCTTTATATATATATTCATATTTTATGAATAAATAGCACATTTCACTGGGGTCACATCAGTAAATCTATTGTGAAAGCTGATGTTAATTGTGTGTTACCATCACAGTTAAATGTGTGTTACCATCACAGTTAAATGTGTGTTACCATCAGCGTTAAATGCGTGTTACCGTCAGAGTTAAATGTGTGTTACCATCAGAGTGTGGTCCTGGAAGTGGAGGGAGTGTATCTGTGGGGCAGTGCCCACACCAATCACATGCCACAACACTACTAAGTTGCTTTGGCACATTGTCAAACCTGCAAGTGCACACACACACACACACACACACACACACACACACACACACACACACACAATGAAGGAGTTAAAGGCCTACTGAAATGAATTTTTTTTATTTAAACGGGGATAGCAGATCTATTCTATGTGTCATACTTGATCATTTCGCGATATTGCCATATTTTTGCTGAAAGGATTTAGTATAGAACAACGACGATAAAGATTGCAACTTTTGGTATCTGATAAAAAAAAAGGCTTGCACCTACCGGAAGTAGCGTGACGTAGTCAGTTGAACATATACGCAAAGTTCCCTATTGTTTACAATGATGGCCGCATGAAGTGAGAGAGATTCGGACCGAGAAAGCGACAATTTCCCCATTAATTTGAGCGAGGATGAAAGATTTGTGGATGAGTAAAGTGCAAGTGAAGGACTAGTGGGGAGTTGAAGCTATTCAGATAGGGAAGATGCTGTGAGAGCCGGGGGTGACCTGATATTCAGCTGGGAATGACTACAACAGTAAATAAACACAAGACATATATATACTCTATTAGCCACAACACAACCAGGCTTATATTTAATATGCCACAAATTAATCCTGCATAAAAACACCTGCGTGTTTGTTATGCTAGCTCCTAGCTCCTCTGCTAGCTCCTAGCTCCATAGAACACGCCAATACAATTCAAACACCTGATCAACACACACAATCACTCAGCCCAAAAGACCGTTTACCTAACCCAAGGTTCATAAAGCTTATATATTTTTAAAAAGTTACGTACGTGACGCGCACATACGGTCAAGTTATCGAATGTTTAGCAGCCAAGGCTGCATACTCACGGTACCTGATATTCAGCTGGGAATGACTACAACAGTAAATAAACACAAGACATATATATACTCTATTAGCCACAACACAACCAGGCTTATATTTAATATGCCACAAATTAATCCTGCATAATAACACCTGCGTGTTTGTTATGCTAGCTCCTAGCTCCTCTGCTAGCTCCTAGCTCCATAGAACACGCCAATACAATTCAAACACCTGATCAACACACACAATCACTCAGCCCAAAAGACCGTTCACCTAACCCAAGGTTCATAAAGCTTATATATTTTTAAAAAGTTACGTACGTGACGCGCACGTACGGTACGGTACGTGTTATGCTAGCTCCTAGCTCCTCTGCTAGCTCCTAGCTCCATAGAACACGCCAATACAATTCAAACACATGATCAACACACACAATCACTCAGCCCAAAAGACCGTTCACCTAACCCAAGGTTCATAAAGCTTATATATTTTTAAAAAGTTACGTACGTGACGCGCACGTACGGTACGGTACGTGTTATGCTAGCTCCTAGCTCCTCTGCTAGCTCCTAGCTCCATAGAACACACCAATACTGAGTTGGCGTGGCGTGGCGTAGTGGGTAGAGCGCCCGTGTCAGAAACCTGAGGGTTGCAGGTTCGCTCCCCGCCTCTTACCATGCCGTTGTGTCCTTGGGCAGGACACTTCACCCTTGCCCCCGGTGCCGCTCAGACCAGTGAATGAATGTTGAATGAATGATAGGTGGTGGTCGGAGGGGCCGTAGGCGCAAATTGGCAGCCACGCTTCTGTCAGTCTACCCCAGGGCAGCTGTGGTTACGAAAGTAGCTTACCACCACCAGGTGTGAATGAATGATGGGTTTTTAACATGTAAAGCGACTTTGGGTACTTAGAAAAGCGCTATATAAATCCCAGGTATTATTATTATTATTATTAATACAATTCAAACACATGATCAACACACACAATCACTCAGCCCAAAAGACCGTTCACCTAACCCAAGGTTCATAAAGCTTATATATTTTAAAAAAGTTACGTACATACGCAAAAAAAAGCCAAAGCTGCATACTCACAGTAGCACGTCTGCGTCTTTGTCATCCAAATCAAAGTAATCCTGGTAAGAGTCTGTGTTGTCCCAGTTCTCTACAGGCGTCTGTGTATCCAAGTCAAAAGTCCTCCTGGTTAGAGTCTCTGTTATCCGAGTTCTTCCATCTTGACTGCATCTTTCGGGAATGTAAACAAAGAAGCGCCGGCTGTGTACTGTTGTGGCTGACTACGTTCGAAAAATACGTCCATTTCGCACCGACAACTTTCTTCTTTGCTTGCTCGGCTTCCTTCTCCATAATGCAATGAACATGATTGAAACAGATTCACGAACACAGATGTCCAGAATACTGTGGAATTATGAAATGAAAACAGAGCTTTTTCGTATTGGCATACCCGTGTTCGCCGGTCTACGTCACGCGCATACGTCATCCTCAGAGGCGTTTCGAACCGGAAGTTTAGCGGCAAATTTAAAATGTCACTTTATAAGTTAACCCGGCCGTATTGGCATGTGTTATAATGTTAAGATTTCATCATTGATATATAAACTATCAGACTGCGTGGTCGGTAGTAGTGGGTTTCAGTAGGCCTTTAAATAACAATAAGAGGTAACAATGACATTGTGCAAAGGTCACTAGAGGTCACTACCAGGTAAGGTGGAGTTGGTGTATCCATTGATGGTGTGGTATTCTTTTCTGCTGCTCCTCTCCCTCATGTCTCCATACCAGCTCTTGTCTCCATACCAGTTCTTGTCTCCATACGAGTTCTTGTCTCCATACGAGTTCTTGTCTCCATACCAGCTCTTGCTCTCGTCAAACACGGCAAACAGCAGCACGAAGGCAGGATTTATCCTCTCCCCTCCACGCAATGCCCCTGCAGTACACACATAGTACTTCTTATAATACTTCTTTTTCTCAGTGGGAACCTTCAAGAAGTATTAGCTGATAAAAAAAAAAAACTGCTGTAAAAAATATATATACATATATTTTTAGTTTGAAATATAGATGACAAATGTTTGTTACATTTATTGGATTTCAAACATTTTGAAGTTTCAGTTTTCATAACTCCTAAGTTTTTATTATTAAAATGACGCACAATAATAATGACAATAATAAATAATAAAGAAATTGTAAAGGATTATTTGGTTATTTTTGTATTGCCCCCCTGAGATGGGTCAATCATTAGAAGCAATATTGATAACTGTTAAGATTTTTAATTTTATTTTTAATGTCATTATTTAGTTTTTAATCTGACACCTACAAAAAAACTAACAAAAAAAAAACATGGTTATCAATGTTGCTACCAATTCATGACCTCTCAGTGGTGAAATTGAAAAATAACCAAGTATATATAAATATAGATATAATAAATATAAATACAAACACAAATGTAGACACAATTATACAGTAAATATAAATGATAAGTTTGTGGTCATTACTGTATGTTTAATCATACAATATTATTTATAGTAAATCACCCTTGCAAAAAAATGGCGTCAACTTTTGCTGCATGCCTTAAATGGGAAAAGTAAGCGCCATCTTATGGTCAATTATAGAAAAATGAAATCTTAAAGGATTACATTAGTTTATGTGAGGATAAATAGAGGATAACAAAAAGGACATTTTTGATAGGACAATGTGTCGTTTTTGTAAGTTTTGTAGACTAATAAGTAACAGATAAGTAAAATAACAATGTTATAATCTGGCAAACATTCTTTCAACACAGCCAACTTGGCTTGATAATAAAAGACGGAATGATCTCTAGCGAGTTATGTAAGGAACATTTGTATGATTTGTGCCATTGCCTGACATACATGACTTGCAGATCAGCAGGACACCGATAAGCCCAGAGTTGAGGTCTCGGACCGGGTCCACCTGAGACGAGTATGAGTAGGTAAGACACTCCGGGTCACCGTCTGTGGGGCCTTCATTGGGGCCGATGTCCCACACGTACTTGCGGTATCTTCCAGGAGCCACGGCATCGTCCTTCTCTTGGCCAGCTGTGGAGTAAACATCAGAAATAAAAACAGTCTAACAGAATCCTGTTGGCTGATTTGTAGAGCTTTTCAAATAATGATAAGGTCCATTGTGGGAAAACATCCTGTGGCAGGAAGACGCCAGCAGCTTACAGGAAATGATACATGCCACTGTGCTCAGAGGGAGCCTAGTGGGGATCACTCTTGAACTCGCTCTGGGAGGTTGAGGCTGACATCTTTTGTCTCCAGCTGCACATGCAAGATCCTCCATGGTGTGTTATTACCACTAAGTACCACAATGTCCATTTTCTTTCTTTGCAACACTTTCTCACCTCAATTGTCTTTTCCACATCTGGGACACAAGTAGTTTGATGTGGCTCGGCTGATTCCTTTGAGGCGGTTAGGGCAAGGTCACCAGTAAGCACCTCAAAAATCAGTTTGCAACAAACCACACCAAGTCATACCTCAAATTAAAGGCCATGACGAGAACTTTCTAGATGTGTAATTATTTGTATAATATACAATTATATAACAATTATTACAAATAATCCATCCATCTTCTACTGCTTATCCACAGTCAGGTCGCGGGGGCAGCAGCCTAAGTAAAGAATCAATCAATCAATCAAAGTTTAATTATATAGCCCTTAATCACCAGTGTCTCAAAGGGCTGCAACTAGCCACAACCACATCCTGGGCTCAGATCCCACATCATGAACAAGACCCCGAGGTACTTGAACTCCTCAGGATCTCCTCCCCAAACTACAGATGGCATTCCCTCCTTTTCCGGGCGAGAACCATGGACTCGGACTTGGCAGTGCTGATTTTCATCCCAGTCTCTTCAGACTCGGCTGCAAACCGATCCAGTGAGAGCTGAAGATCTTGGCCAGATGAAGCCATCCGGACCACATCATCCGCAAAAAGCAGAGACCTAATGCTGCAGCCACCAAACCAAATCCCCTGAACGCCCTGACTGCGCCTAGAAATTATGTCCACAAAAGTCTTACACAGAATTGGTGACAAAGGGCAGCCCTGGCCGAGTCCAAACCTCAATGGAAACGGGTCGGACATACTGCCGGCAATGCGGACTAAGTTCTTGACACTGATCATACAGGAGCACACCGCCACTATCAGACAGTCCGATACCCCATACTCTCTGAGCACTCTCTACAGGACTTCCTGAGGGACACGGTCAAATGCCTTCTCCAAGTCCACAAATCACATGTAGACTGGTTGGGCAAACTCCCATGCACCCTCAAGGACCCTGCCAAGACTATAGACCTGGTCCACAGTTCCACCACCAGGACAAAATCCACACTGCTCCTCCTGAATCCGAAGTTCAACTATCCGATGTAGCCTCCTCTTCAGTACACCTGAATAGACCTTACCGGGAAGGCTGAGGAGTGTGCTCCCACGATAATTGGAACACACCCTCCGGTTCACCTTTTTTTAAATAGAGGAACCACCACTCCATTCCGCCAATCCAGGGGCACCACCTCCGATGTCCACGAAATGCTGCAGAGTCTTGTCATCTGACCACAGAACTTTCCTCCAGAAGGTCTTATCTTTGTCCATGTGATGTCAGATGAGCAACAATTGAGCTGTTTGGCCACACCTCAACACTTCCACTGCCATGCTTGCGTGTAGGCAAGTCACAATTGCTACTCATATATTACAGTTGACTTCCTCTACATGGTCATTTATTTCTATACATTTAGAGAGCGTAATAATAATAGTTGCTGAACGTGAAGGTTGGACTCACTTTTGTCAGATACAGCAAGTAGCAACAACTCTTGAGTCTTTGTTCAGGAAGGACAAAAAGCTGCATGGACATTTTTTAAGCCCTTAAGATGATTTCTCATTGAGTTAGGTGAAGTTGTATTACCTTCAGACTGCTTCCAGTAGGTGAAGTTGTATTACCTTCAGACTGCTTCCAGTAGGTGAAGTTGTATTACCTTCAGACTGCTTCCAGTAGGTGAAGTTGTATTACCTTCAGACTGCTTCCAGTAGGTGAAGTTGTATTACCTTCAGACTGCTTCCAGTTAGGTGAAGTTGTATTACCTTCAGACTGCTTCCAGTAGGTGAAGTTGTATTACCTTCAGACTGCTTCCAGTAGGTGAAGTTGTATTACCTTCAGACTGCTTCCAGTTAGGTGAAGTTGTATTACCTTCAGACTGTTTCCAGTACGTGAAGTTGTATTACCTTCAGACTGTTTCCAGTACGTGAAGTTGTATTACCTTCAGACTGTTTCCAGTAGGTGAAGTTGTATTACCTTCAGACTGCTTCCAGTTAGGTGAAGTTGTATTACCTTCAGACTGTTTCCAGTAGGTGAAGTTGTATTACCTTCAGACTGTTTCCAGTAGGTGAAGTTGTATTACCTTCAGACTGCTTCCAGTAGGTGATCCCCACAGGGCTGATACTGTAAGGTTTGGACGCCAGGTTCTTGAAGTGCACGACCACCCGCTCAGGGGCCTGAGTCACGATCACTGGACCTTGAATGCCTGCAAACACTCATGGGAATAAATAAGCAGCAACATTCATCAGCCGTATTGACTTGAAATTTCTCACGGAGGTCAACACATTCTACGAAACACACCCACTGTAAAATTTGGATGAATCTGGCACAGACCTTTAGGGGACTGATAAGCACATTTACTTTGATTTCACTCACTAATAACTTGAAATCATGACTGGAAATGAGCAGAAATAAATATATATCTAACTATCTGTCCAACATTGGCTATTTACCATTAATGCTACATTTACACAAAATACAAATATTTTCTGCAAACTCCTATCTTTTTATCGTCATGATTTTCTTTTTAAATCCAGAAACATTTCTATTGTTTTATTCCACTGTCAAGTTTGTTCCAACATCCTCGATTGAAATGCATTTTTCTTTGTCACTCTTCTAAATCTACTTTTAAAAAATACATCTCAGTTCCTTTTACTTTCTAATGACTTTCTTACAAATCCTTTTTGAATGTGGTTTGGTAAATTATTTTAATATGCTTAAAATCATCCCTCGCCACATCGCCAATATTGCGGTTTCTCCACATCGCTGTTTTTTGTTGTTGTTTTTTAAGCATGTTTTCCTAAATGAAGCATTTCATGTATACAAATGTCTAAATACTATTGTAGTATTGGACACTAGAGCCCAAATCAATCTGAACACAGTGTTCAGTATCGTGGCCACTGATTGGCTCAGCCTCAGGATCAGTATTATATTGGTTTAAAACAGTGTTAAAGGTGTTATCTTATGTCTAGAGGTCATTCATAATGTTGAAAAAAAAATATTTAGAAGGAAGTAAACCAATTTGTATGCTCTAGCTTTGAAAATATTTGGTTTATAGTGAATAATTACTACTTTAAAAAATGTATCTTCTCAAACTAATTCAAGGAAGAAGGGTTTACTGTATACATCATTTGTACAATAAGGAAGTTTTTTAACTGACTGCATGGGACAAACCAAAATAAATGTTCTTCGAATTAAAGTGTTCTTATTCGACTATTTTGTGTGTACCATTTTATTGTAATATCAAATTCTGTTCAATGTAAAACATGTTAAATTTAGTATTAAAGAAGAAACTCTAAAATAGTGTAAAGAACTTAAATATTTTGTAAATGTTATTTTAACTCCGCAGAGTGTGGAGCTATATAAACATATATATGTTAAACTTAAACTTGTTAAACAACGAATGAGGAATCTCCTCCTAACTATACGAATGCGCATATTGCCCGTCCCCTTAAAAGGGGTGGGGGGGTCGCACTAATATACAATGAAAACCTTAACCTTAGCCCTGACCTAAATAATAAATATATATAATTTGAGGTGCTTACTATGAGGTCTGTCACACCGCTGCCTCTCTACCTGGCTGTTATCTACCGCCCACCAGGGCCCTATTCGGATTTTATCAGTGAATTCTCAGAGTTTGTTGCTGATCTAGTGATGCAAGCCGACAATATAATCATAATGGGGGACATTAATATCCATATGAATACCCCATCGGACCCTCCATGCGTGGCGCTCCAGACTATAATTGATAGCTGTGGTCTTACACAAATAATAAATGAACCCACACATCGCAACAGTAATACGATAGATCTAGTGCTTGTCAGGGGTGTCACCACCTCCAAAATTATGATACTCCGGTATACTAAAGTAATGTCCGATCATTACCTTATAAAAGTCGAAGTTCTGACTCCTTGTCAACAAACTAATAATAATAATAATAACTGCTTTAGCAGCGTCAACATTAATGCTGCCACAACGATGACTCTTGCTGGCCTACTGCCTTCGGTAATGGCGCCATTCCAAATTATGTGGGCTCTATTGATAACCTCACTAACAACTTTAACGACGCCCTGCGCGAAACCATTGATAGTATAGCACCACTAAAGCTAAAAAGGGCCCCTAAAAGGCGTACCCCATGGTTTACAGAAGAAACTAGAGCTCTTAAATGATCATGTAGAAAGCTGAAACGCAAATGGCGCGCGACTAAACTTGAGGTTTTCCATCAAGCATGGAGTGATTGTTTAATAACTTATAAACGCATGCTTACCTTAGCTAAAGCTCAATATTACTCAAATCTCATCCGCCTCAACAAAAACGATCCTAAATTTTTGTTTAGTACAGTAGCATCGCTAACCCAACAAGGGACTCCTCCCAGTAGCTCCACCCACTTGGCAGATGACTTTATGAATTTCTTTAATAAGAAAATTGAAGTCATTAGAAAAGAGATTAAAGACAATGCATCTCAGCTACAACTGGGTTCTATTAACACAGATACGACTGTATATACGACGGATACCGCCCTCCAAAATAGTCTCTTTCTTTTTGATGAAATAACAGAGGAATTATTACAGCGTGTAAGTGGGATAAAACAAACAACATGTTTACTTGACCCACTTCCTGGAAAACTTATCAAGGAACTGTTTGTATTATTAGGTCCATCAGTGCTAAATATTATAAACTTATCACTTTCCTACGGCACTGTTCCCCTAGCATTCAAAAAAGCGGTTATTCATCCTCTACTCAAAAGACCTAACCTCGATCCTGACCTCATGGTAAACTACCGACCGGTGTCCCACCTTCCGTTTATTTCGAAAATCCTCGAAAAAATAGTCGCACAGCAGCTAAATGAACACTTAGTGTCTAACAATCTCTGTGAACCTTTTCAATCCGGTTTCAGGGCAAATCACTCTACAGAGACAGCCCTCGCAAAAATGACTAATGATCTATTGCTAACCATGGATGTCATCTATGTTGCTGCTTCTTCATCTTAGCGCCGCTTTCCATACCGTCCATCATAATATTTTATTAGAGCGTATTAAAACACGTGTTGGTATGTCAGACTTAGCCTTGTCTTGGTTTAACTCTTATCTTACTGACAGGATGCAGTGTGTCTCCCATAACAATGTGACCTCGGACTATGTCAAGGTAACGTGCGGAGTTCCCCAGGGTTCGGTTCTTGGCCCTGCACTCTTTAGTATTTACATGCTGCCGCTAGGTGACATCATACGTGTTAGCTTTCACTGTTATGCTGATGACATCATACGTGTTAGCTTTCACTGTTATGCTGATGACATCATACGTGTTAGCTTTCACTGTTATGCTGATGACATCATACGTGTTAGCTTTCACTGTTATGCTGATGACATCATACGTGTTAGCTTTCACTGTTATGCTGATGACATCATACGTGTTAGCTTTCACTGTTATAATGATGACATCATACGTGTTAGCTTTCACTGTTATGCTGATGACATCATACGTGTTAGCTTTCACTGTTATGCTGATGACATCATACGTGTTAGCTTTCACTGTTATGCTGATGACATCATACGTGTTAGCTTTCACTGTTGTGATGATGACATCATACGTGTTAGCTTTCACTGTTGTGATGATGACATCATACGTGTTAGCTTTCACTGTTATGCTGATGACATCATTCGTGTTAGCTTTCACTGTTATGCTGATGACATCATACGTGTTAGCTTTCACTGTTATGCTGATGACATCATACGTGTTAGCTTTCACTGTTATGCTGATGACATCATACGTGTTAGCTTTCACTGTTGTGATGATGACATCATACGTGTTAGCTTTCACTGTTGTGATGATGACATCATACGTGTTAGCTTTCACTGTTGTGATGATGACATCATACGTGTTAGCTTTCACTGTTGTGATGATGACAGCCAACTCTACATGCCCCTAAAGCTGACCAACACGCCGGATTGTAGTCAGCTGGAGGCGTGTCTTAATGAAATTAAACAATGGATGTCCGCTAACTTTTTGCAACTCAACGCTAAGAAAACGGAAATGCTGATTATCGGTCCTGCTCGACACCGACATCTATTTAATAATACCACCTTAACATTTGACAACCAAATAATGATACACCTATTTAATAATACCACCTTAACATTTGACAACCAAATAATGATACACCTATTTAATAATACCACCTTAACATTTGACAACCAAACAATTATACACCTATTTAATAATACCACCTTAACAATTATACACCTATTTAATAATACCACCTTCACATTTGACAACAAACAATTATACACCTATTTAATAAAACCACCTTAACATTTGACAACCAAACAATTATACACCTATTTAACAATACCACCTTAACATATGACAACCAAACAATTATACACCTATTTAATAATACCACCTTAACATATGACAACCAAACAATTATACAGCTATTTAATAATACCACCTTAACAATTATACACCTATTTAATAATACCACCGTCACATTTGACAACAAACAATTATACACCTATTTAATAATACCACCTTAACATTTGACAACCAAACAATTATACACCTATTTAACAATACCACCTTAACATATGACAACCAAACAATTATACACCTATTTAATAATACCACCTTCACATTTGACAACCAAACAATTATACACCTATTTAATAATACCACCTTAACATATGACAACCAAACAATTACACACCTATTTAATAAAACCACCTTAACATATGACAACCAAACAATTATACACCTATTTAATAATACCACCTTAACATTTGAAAACCAAACAATTATACACCTATTTAATAATACCACCTTAACAATTATACACCTATTTAATAATACCACCTTCACATTTGACAACAAACAATTATACACCTATTTAATAATACCACCTTAGCATATGACAACCAAACAATTATACACCTATTTAATAATACCACCTTAACATATGACAACCAAACAATTATACACCTATTTAATAATACCACCTTAACATATGACAACCAAACAATTATACACCTATTTAATAATACCACCTTAACATATGACAACCAAACAATTTTACACCTATTTAATAATACCACCTTAACATTTGACAACCAAACAATTATACACCTATTTAATAATACCACCTTAACATATGACAAACAAACAATTATACACCTATTTAATAATACCACCTTAACATATGACAACCAAACAATTATACACCTATTTAATAATACCACCTTAACATTTGACAACCAAACAGTTATACACCTATTTAATAATACCACCTTAACATATGACAACCAAACAATTATACACCTATTTAATAATACCACCTTAACATATGACAACCACACAATTATACACCTATTTAATAATACCACCTTAACAAATGACAACCAAACAATTTTACACCTATTTAATAATGCCACCTTAACATTTGACAACCAAACAATTATACACCTATTTAATAATACCACCTTAACATATGACAACCAAACAATTATACACCTATTTAATAATACCACCTTAACATATGACAACCAAACAATTATATACCTATTTAATAATACCACCTTAACATATGACAACCAAACAATTATACACCTATTTAATAATACCACCTTAACATTTGACAACCAAACAATTATACACCTATTTAATAATAGCACCTTAACATTTGACAACCAAACAATTATACACCTATTTAATAATACCACCTTAACATTTGACAACCAAACAATTATACACCTATTTAATAATACCACCTTAACATTTGACAACCAAACAATTATACACCTATTTAATAATACCACCTTAACATTTGACAACCAAACAATTATACACCTATTTAATAATACCACCTTAACATATGACAACCAAACAATTACACACCTATTTGATAATACCACCTTAACATTTGACAACCAAACAATGACACACCTATTTAATAATACCACCTTAACATTTGACAACCAAACAATTATACAAGGCGACTCGGTAAAGAATCTGGGTATTATCTTCCACCCAACTCTCTCGTTTGAGTCACACATTAAGAGTGTTACTAAAACAACTCTCTCGTTTGAGTCGCACATTAAGAGTGTTACTAAAACAACTCTCTCGTTTGAGTCGCACATTAAGAGTGTTACTAAAACAACTCTCTCGTTTGAGTCGCACATTAAGAGTGTTACTAAAACAACTCTCTCGTTTGAGTCGCACATTAAGAGTGTTACTAAAACAACTCTCTCGTTTGAGTCGCACATTAAGAGTGTTACTAAAACAACTCTCTCGTTTGAGTCGCACATTAAGAGTGTTACTAAAACAACTCTCTCGTTTGTGTCGCACATTAAGAGTGTTACTAAAACAACTCTCTCGTTTGAGTCGCACATTAAGAGTGTTACTAAAACAACTTTCTCGTTTGAGTCGCACATTAAGAGTGTTACTAAAACAACTCTCTCGTTTGAGTCGCACATTAAGAGTGTTACTAAAACAACTCTCTCGTTTGAGTCGCACATTAAGAGTGTTACTAAAACAACTCTCTCGTTTGAGTCGCACATTAAGAGTGTTACTAAAACAACTCTCTCGTTTGAGTCGCACATTAAGAGTGTTACTAAAACAACTCTCTCGTTTGAGTCGCACATTAAGAGTGTTACTAAAACAACTCTCTCGTTTGAGTCGCACATTAAGAGTGTTACTAAAACAACTCTCTCGTTTGAGTCGCACATTAAGAGTGTTACTAAAACAACTCTCTCGTTTGAGTCGCACATTAAGAGTGTTACTAAAACAACTCTCTCGTTTGAGTCGCACATTAAGAGTGTTACTAAAACAACTCTCTCGTTTGAGTCGCACATTAAGAGTGTTACTAAAACAACTCTCTCGTTTGAGTCGCACATTAAGAGTGTTACTAAAACAACTCTCGTTTGAGTCGCACATTAAGAGTGTTACTAAAACAACTCTCTCGTTTGAGTCGCACATTAAGAGTGTTACTAAAACAACTCTCTCGTTTGTGTCGCACATTAAGAGTGTTACTAAAACAACTCTCTCGTTTGAGTCGCACATTAAGAGTGTTACTAAAACAACTTTCTCGTTTGAGTCGCACATTAAGAGTGTTACTAAAACAACTCTCTCGTTTGAGTCGCACATTAAGAGTGTTACTAAAACAACTCCCTCGTTTGAGCCGCACATTAAGAGTGTTACTAAAACAACTCTCTCGTTTGACTCGCACATTAAGAGTGTTACTAAAACAACTCTCTCGTTTGAGTCGCACATTAAGAGTGTTACTAAAACAACTCTCTCGTTTGAGTCGCACATTAAGAGTGTTACTAAAACAACTCTCTCGTTTGAGTCGCACATTAAGAGTGTTACTAAAACAACTCTCTCGTTTGAGTCGCACATTAAGAGTGTTACTAAAACAACTCTCTCGTTTGAGTCGCACATTAAGAGTGTTACTAAAACAACTCTCTCGTTTGAGTCACACATTAAGAGTGTTACTAAAACGGCCTTCTTTCATCCCCGTAATATCGCTAAAATGTGTTCCATTTTGTCCACTAGCGACGCTGAGATTATTATTCATGCGTTTGTTACGTCTCGTCTCGATTACTGTAACGTATTATTTTCATGTCTCCCCATATATGTATATATATATATATATATATATATATATATATATATATATATATATATATATATATATATATATATATATATACCTATACCTATACCTATACTGGCTCACCTGCACTGGCTTCCTGTGCACCTAAGATGCGACTTTAAGGTTTTACTACTTACGTATAAAATACTACACGGTCAAGCTCCTGCCTATCTTGCCGATTGTATTGTACCATATGTCCCGGCAAGAAATCTGCGTTCAAAGAACTCCGGCTTATTAGTGATTCCCAGAGCCCGAAAAAAGTCTGCGGGCTATAGAGCGTTTCCTGTTCGGGCTCCAGTACTCTGGAATGCCCTCCCGGTAAAAGTTAGAGATGCTACCTCAGTAGAAGCATTTAAGTCTCATCTTAAAACTCATTTGTATACTCTAGCCTTTAAATAGACTCCCTTTTTAGACCAGTTGATCTGCCGTTTCTTTTCTTTTCTGCTCTGCCCCCCTCTCCCTTGTGGAAGGGGGGGGGGGGCACAGGTCCGGTGGCCATGGATGAAGTGCTGGCTGTCCAGAGTCGGGACCCGGGGTGGTATCTTAGCTACATTTAATGGAGAGTAAAGTGTAGCGTCGTTACATCTAATGGAGAGTAACTTGTATCTTAGTTACATTTAATGGAGAGTGACTTGTATCTTAGTTACATTTAATGGAGAGTAACTTGTAGCTTAGTTACATTTAATGGAGAGTGACTTGTATCTTAGTTACATTTAATGGAGAGTAACTTGTAGCTTAGTTACATTTAATGGAGAGTGACTTGTATCTTAGTTACATTTAATGGAAAGTGACTTGTATCTTAGTTACATTTAATGGAGAGTAACTTGTAGCTTAGTTACATTTAATGGAGAGTAACTTGTAGCTTACTTACATTTAACGGAGAGTAACTTGTATCTTAGTTACATTTAACGGAGAGTAACTTGTATTTTAGTTACATTTAATGGAGAGTAATTTGTAGCTTAGCTTACTACATTTTCCAAGTAGCTTGTCCATCACTGCTTCTATTCCATCAACTTGCAGTCACCTACCTGCCCATGGCTTTCTGTGCGTGGGTAAAGTGTAGGTGGCGTCCGTGTACTCCCTGTAAATCGCCTTTTTAAATTTCTGTGGCGTGTCTTTGGAGCGCCACCTGTCAGCAGAGTAGAACAATGCGCATTAAAGGAGCTGTGAAGTGATGGACAACACAAACAGTGGTCACCTTTGGTCAGTGGTTGCATCATCATGGTGGTGGACATAGTCCCAGCCAATCTCCACAGCAGCGATGTAGTGCTCCTTCAGCGTTGTGTTGGGTGTCGCCTCCACCACCACCACCACCACCACCACCACCATGCACAGCAGCAGCAGCAGCGACCCTCCCATGGCAAAGTTCACCTGCCTAATGTGAGTCTGTGCTGGGTGGACACTTTTAAATGTGGGTGGATGCAGAGTGTGTGGGCGGGCGAGAGAGAGAGAGAGATTGTGGGGTGTTTATCTAAGTGTGTTGTCAAGTTCAAAGTGACACCACACATAACGTAAACAACAGTCTTTATTGTTTTTTTAAATAATACAACAATTACACATTTCAACTAATAACAGTAAGAGATTATTCATATTACCGTGGTTGTAGTTTGTACAAGTACTACAAAATACAATAAGAAACATCTCGAAATAACTTTTTTCTTTGTATAAAAAAATGTAAATTATTAGAACACTTTGTAGTATTAGGTCATTTTGCAACACAGAAACAGTGATGTTAGACAGGAATCATTTGTATTGACAACGGTATTTAAAAAAATAGGAATAAATATTGATCTTATAATAATAATACGATCTTGTAATGTTTGTCTGATCTTGAATGGGATTGTGCTGAAAATCTTAATCTCCCCTCGGGGATCAATAAAGTATTTCTGATTCT
The DNA here is from genome assembly GCF_033978785.1 of Entelurus aequoreus. Taxonomy (NCBI): domain Eukaryota; kingdom Metazoa; phylum Chordata; class Actinopteri; order Syngnathiformes; family Syngnathidae; genus Entelurus; species Entelurus aequoreus. Next base: position 3,211,478 of record NC_084749.1, on the reverse strand, counting down.
GATGTTCATGTAAATTGTGGTTAAATCTTGTAGTGGTGTGGCAGTCCAAAGAAAAAAACATAAAACCAAGCAGAATAAAACAAATATATACAGTCATATGGCGCTCTGAGGCCATGACTATTGTTATGGAGAATATTGCTATCATTTAGCCCTTCCCCAAGAACACATGCTCCTGTACTTGTGTTGTTTTCGGCTGTATGAATCGTTCCAATCACGAAAAGGATAAACGTTTCTTCAGAGTTCCTCGAGAGGTCATCAAAAAGAAAAGAAGAGCGCAAGATTTTATGACAACGAAAAAAGCATGAAGGTTTCACTCCAGTCCAAGCGAGTAGAGTCCAAGAATGTTTGTTTGATGTTTATTATTTCCCATTTAAGTTTTATATGGATATTATTTGTATTTATTAAACATGTTTGCTAAAAGTGTTTTGAAAAGCACCAACTCAGAGTCTAAATAAAAGAAAGAAAATGTGAGTAAAACCTAAAAGAATTCAGCTTTTACCAAAGGCAGCAATCATGAATGAATCTTTCAGCACGTACACAATGTTGACATCTATAGTTATATTTTGATAAACAATTATATTTTGATAAACAATCATACATTAATCTTTCAGCACGTACACAATGTTGACATCTATAATTATATTTTGATAAACAATCATACATTAATCTTTCAGCACGTACACAATGTTGACATCTATAGTTATATTTTGATAAACAATCATACATTAATCTTTCAGCACGTACACAATGTTGACATCTATAATTATATTTTGATAAACAATCATACATTAATCTTTCAGCACGTACACAATGTTGACATCTATAGTTATATTTTGATAAACAATCATACATTAATCTTTCAGCACGTACACAATGTTGACATCTATAGTTATATTTTGATAAACAATCATACATTAATCTTTTAGCACATACACAATGTTGACATCTATAATTATATTTTGATAAACAATCATACATTAATCTTTCAGCACGTACACAATGTTGATATCTATAGTTATATCTTGATAAACAATCATACATTAATCTTTTAGCACATACACAATGTTGACATCTATAGTTATATTTTGATAAAGACGGAGAAAACATGCTACTTGTAAGCGACGTGTGCAACAACAACAAACATGGCAGTAGAGGCAAAGTGAAATCATGAAATGCAAAAACGATACATGATTTATCCACCAGAGTGTCGATACCAATGTCCTTGACCCAGACACACACAACAAAGTTGTAGACCTCCTGACCCAGACACACACAGAAGTTGTAGACCTCCTGACCCAGACACACACACAGAAGTTGTAGACCTCCTGACCCAGACACACACAGAAGTTGTAGACCTCCTGACCCAGACACACACAGAAGTTGTAGACCTCCTGACCCAGACACACACAGAAGTTGTAGACCTCCTGACCCAGACACACACACAGAAGTTGTAGACCTCCTGACCCAGACACACACAGAAGTTGTAGACCTCCTGACCCAGACACACACAGAAGTTGTAGACCTCCTGACCCAGACACACACAGAAGTTGTAGACCTCCTGACCCAGACACACACACAGAAGTTGTAGAGCTCCTGACCCAGACACACACAAAGAAGTTGTAGACCTCCTGACGCAGACACACACAGAAATTGTAGACCTCCTGACCCAGACACACACACAGAAATTGTAGACCTCCTGACCCAGACACAAACAGAAATTGTAGACCTCCTGACCCAGACACACACAGAAATTGTAGACCTCCTGACCCAGACACACACAGAAATTGTAGACCTCCTGACCCAGACACACACACAGAAGTTGTAGACCTCCTGACCCAGACACACACACAGAAGTTGTAGACCTCCTGACCCAGACACACACAAAGAAGTTGTAGACCTCCTGACCCAGACACACACAAAGAAGTTGTAGACCTCCTGACCCAGACACACACAAAGAAATTGTAGACCTCCTGACCCAGACACACACAGAGAAGTTGTAGACCTCCTGACCCAGACACACACACAGAAGTTGTAGACCTCCTGACCCAGACACACACAGAAGTTGTAGACCTCCTGACCCAGACACACACAAAGAAGTTGTAGACCTCCTGACCCAGACACACACAGAAATTGTAGACCTCCTGAGCCAGACACACACACAGAAGTTGTAGACCTCCTGACCCAGACACACACACAGAAATTGTAGACCTCCTGACCCAGACACACACACAGAAGTTGTAGACCTCCTGACCCAGACACACACAAAGAAGTTGTAGACCTCCTGACCCAGACACGCACGGAAGTTGTAGACCTCCTGACCCAGACACACACAAAGAAGTTGTAGACCTCCTGAACCAGACACACACAAAGAAATTGTAGACCTCCTGACCCAGACACACACACAGAAGTTGTAGACCTCTTGACCCGGACACACACAGAAGTTGTAGACCTCCTGACCCAGACACACACAAAGAAGTTGTAGACCTCCTGACCCAGACACACACAGAAATTGTAGACCTCCTGACCCAGGCACACACAAAGAAGTTGTAGACCTCCTGACCCAGACACACACAAAGAAGTTGTAGACCTCCTGACCCAAACACACACAGAAGTTGTAGACCTCCTGACCCAGACACACACAAAGAAGCTGTAGACCTCCTGACCCAGACACACACGAAGAAATTGTAGACCTCCTGACCCAGACATACACACAGAAGTTGTAGACCTCCTGACCCAGACACACACAGAAGTTGTAGACCTCCTGACCCAGACACACACACAGAAGTTGTAGACCTCCTGACCCAGACACACACAAAGAAATTGTAGACCTCCTGACCCAGACACACACAAAGAAGTTGTAGACCTCCTGACCCAGACACACACAAAGAAGTTTTAGACCTCCTGACCCAGACACACACAGAAGTTGTAGACCTCCTGACCCAGACACACACAAAGAAGTTGTAGACCTCCTGACCCAGACACACACAAAGAAGTTGTAGACCTCCTGACCCAGACACACACAGAAATTGTAGACCTCCTGACCCAGACACACACAGAAATTGTAGACCTCCTGACCCATACACACACAAAGAAGTTGTAGACCTCCTGACCCAGACACACACAGAAGTTGTAGACCTCCTGACCCAGACACACACAAAGAAGTTGTAGACCTCCTGACCCAGACACACACAGAAGTTGTAGACCTCCTGACCCAGACACACACACAGAAGTTGTAGACCTCCTGACCCAGACACACACACAGAAGTTGTAGACCTCCTGACCCAGACACACACAGAAGTTGTAGACCTCCTGACCCAGACACACACAACGAAGTTGTAGACCTCCTGACCCAGACACACACACAGAAGTTGTAGACCTCCTGACCCAGACACACACAGAAATTGTAGACCTCCTGACCCAGACACACACAGAAATTGTAGACCTCCTGACCCAGACACACACACAGAAGTTGTAGACCTCCTGACCCAGACACACACACAGAAGTTGTAGACCTCCTGACCCAGACACACACAAAGAAGTTGTAGACCTCCTGACCCAGACACACACAAAGAAGTTGTAGACCTCCTGACCCAGACACACACAAAGAAATTGTAGACCTCCTGACCCAGACACACACAGAGAAGTTGTAGACCTCCTGACCCAGACACACACACAGAAGTTGTAGACCTCCTGACCCAGACACACACAGAAGTTGTAGACCTCCTGACCCAGACACACACAAAGAAGTTGTAGACCTCCTGACCCAGACACACACAGAAATTGTAGACCTCCTGAGCCAGACACACACACAGAAGTTGTAGACCTCCTGACCCAGACACACACACAGAAATTGTAGACCTCCTGACCCAGACACACACACAGAAGTTGTAGACCTCCTGACCCAGACACACACAAAGAAGTTGTAGACCTCCTGACCCAGACACGCACGGAAGTTGTAGACCTCCTGACCCAGACACACACAAAGAAGTTGTAGACCTCCTGAACCAGACACACACAAAGAAATTGTAGACCTCCTGACCCAGACACACACACAGAAGTTGTAGACCTCTTGACCCGGACACACACAGAAGTTGTAGACCTCCTGACCCAGACACACACAAAGAAGTTGTAGACCTCCTGACCCAGACACACACAGAAATTGTAGACCTCCTGACCCAGGCACACACAAAGAAGTTGTAGACCTCCTGACCCAGACACACACAAAGAAGTTGTAGACCTCCTGACCCAAACACACACAGAAGTTGTAGACCTCCTGACCCAGACACACACAAAGAAGCTGTAGACCTCCTGACCCAGACACACACGAAGAAATTGTAGACCTCCTGACCCAGACATACACACAGAAGTTGTAGACCTCCTGACCCAGACACACACAGAAGTTGTAGACCTCCTGACCCAGACACACACACAGAAGTTGTAGACCTCCTGACCCAGACACACACAAAGAAATTGTAGACCTCCTGACCCAGACACACACAAAGAAGTTGTAGACCTCCTGACCCAGACACACACAAAGAAGTTTTAGACCTCCTGACCCAGACACACACAGAAGTTGTAGACCTCCTGACCCAGACACACACAAAGAAGTTGTAGACCTCCTGACCCAGACACACACAAAGAAGTTGTAGACCTCCTGACCCAGACACACACAGAAATTGTAGACCTCCTGACCCAGACACACACAGAAATTGTAGACCTCCTGACCCATACACACACAAAGAAGTTGTAGACCTCCTGACCCAGACACACACAGAAGTTGTAGACCTCCTGACCCAGACACACACAAAGAAGTTGTAGACCTCCTGACCCAGACACACACAGAAGTTGTAGACCTCCTGACCCAGACACACACACAGAAGTTGTAGACCTCCTGACCCAGACACACACACAGAAGTTGTAGACCTCCTGACCCAGACACACACAGAAGTTGTAGACCTCCTGACCCAGACACACACAACGAAGTTGTAGACCTCCTGACCCAGACACACACACAGAAGTTGTAGACCTCCTGACCCAGACACACACAAAGAAGTTGTAGACCTCCTGACCCAGACACACACAGAAGTTGTAGACCTCCTGACCCAGACACACACAAGGAAGCTGTAGACCTCCTGACCCAGACACACACAAAGAAATTGTAGACCTCCTGACCCAGACACACACACAGAAGTTGTAGACCTCCTGACCCAGACACACACACAGAAGTTGTAGACCTCCTGACCCAGACACACACACAGAAGTTGTAGACCTCCTGACCCAGACACACACAAAGAAGTTGTAGACCTCCTGACCCAGACACACACACAGAAGTTGTAGACCTCCTGACCCAGACACACACACAGAAGTTGTAGACCTCCTGACCCAGACACACACAGAAGTTGTAGACCTCCTGACCCAGACACACACAGAAGTTGTAGACCTCCTGACCCAGACACACACAAAGAAGTTGTAGACCTCCTGACCCAGACACACACAGAAATTGTAGACCTCCTGACCCATACACACACACAGAAGTTGTAGACCTCCTGACCCATACACACACAAAGAAGTTGTAGACCTCCTGACCCAGACACACAAAAAGAAGTTGTAGACCTCCTGACCCAGACACACACACAGAAGTTGTAGACCTCCTGACCCAGACACACACACAGAAGTTGTAGACCTCCTGACCCACACACACACACAGAAGTTGTAGACCTCCTGACCCAGACACACACAAAGAAGTTGTAGACCTCCTGACCCAGACACACACAGAAGTTGTAGACCTCCTGACCCAGACACACACAAAGAAGTTGTAGACCTCCTGACCCAGACACACACAGAAGTTGTAGACCTCCTGACCCAGACACACACAAAGATGTTGTAGACCTCCTGACCCAGACACACACACAGAAGTTGTAGACCTCCGGACCCAGACAAACACAAAGAAGTTGTAGACCTCCTGACCCAGACACACATAGAGGTTGTAGACCTCTTGACCCAGACACACACAAGGAAGCTGTAGACCTCCTGACCCAGACACACACAAAGAAATTGTAGACCTCCTGACCCAGACACACACACAGAAGTTGTAGACCTCCTGACCCAGACACACACACAGAAGTTGTAGACCTCCTGACCCAGACACACACAAAGAAGTTGTAGACCTCCTGACCCAGACACACACAGAAGTTGTAGACCTCCTGACCCAGACACACACAGAAATTGTAGACCTCCTGACCCAGACACACACAAAGAAGTTGTAGACCTCCTGACCCAGACACACACAGAAGTTGTAGACCTCCTGACCCAGACACACACAAAGAAGTTGTAGACCTCCTGACCCAGACACACACAGAAGTTGTAGACCTCCTGACCCAGACACACACACAGAAGTTGTAAACCTCCTGACCCAGACACACACACAGAAGTTGTAGACCTCCTGACCCAGACACACACACAGAAGTTGTAGACCTCCTGACCCAGACACACACAAAGAAGTTGTAGACCTCCTGACCCAGACACACACAGAAGTTGTAGACCTCCTGACCCAGACACACACAAAGAAGTTGTAGACCTCCTGACCCAGACACACACACAGAAGTTGTAGACCTCCTGACCCAGACACACACAAAGAAGTTGTAGACCTCCTGACCCAGACACACACAGAAGCTGTAGACCTCCTGACCCAGACACACACAAGGTAGCTGTAGACCTCCTGACCCAGACACACACAAAGAAATTGTAGACCTCCTGACCCAGACACACACACAGAAGTTGTAGACCTCCTGACCCAGACACACACACAGAAGTTGTAGACCTCCTGACCCAGACACACACACAGAAGTTGTAGACCTCCTGACCCAGACACACACACAGAAGTTGTAGACCTCCTGACCCAGACACACACACAGAAGTTGTAGACCTCCTGACCCAGACACACACACAGAAGTTGTAGACCTCCTGACCCAGACACACACAAAGAAGTTGTAGACCTCCTGACCCAGACACACACAGAAGTTGTAGACCTCCTGACCCAGACACACACAAAGAAGTTGTAGACCTCCTGACCCAGACACACACACAGAAGTTGTAGACCTCCTGACCCAGACACACACACAGAAGTTGTAGACCTCCTGACCCAGACACACACAAAGAAGTTGTAGACCTCCTGACCCAGACACACACAGAAGTTGTAGACCTCCTGACCCAGACACACACAAGGAAGTTGTAGACCTCCTGACCCAGACACACACAAAGAAGTTGTAGACCTCCTGACCCAGACACACACAGAAGTTGTAGACCTCCTGACCCAGACACACACAAAGAAGTTGTAGACCTCCTGACCCAGACACACACAAAGAAGTTGTAGACCTCCTGACCCAGACACACACACAAAGAAGTTGTAGACCTCCTGACCCAGACACACACAAAGAAGTTGTAGACCTCCTGACCCAGACACACACACAGAAGTTGTAGACCTCCTGACCCAGACACACACAAAGAAGTTGCAGACCTCCTGACCCAGACACACACAAAGAAGTTGTAGACCGCCTGACCCAGACACACACAAAGAAGTTGTAGACCTCCTGACCCAGACACACACAAAGAAGTTGTAGACCTCCTCACCCAGACACACACAAAGAAGTTGTAGACCTCCTGACCCAGACACACACAGAAGTTTTAGACCTCCTGACCTAGACACACACAAAGAAGTTGTAGACCTCCTGACCCAGACACACACAGAAGTTTTAGACCTCCTGACCCAGACACACACAGAAGTTGTAGACCTCCTGACCCAGACACACACAAAGAAGTTGTAGACCTCCTGACCCAGACACACACACAGAAGTTGTAGACCTCCTGACCCAGACACACACAAAGAAGTTGTAGACCTCCTGACCCAGACACACACAAAGAAGTTGTAGACCTCCTGACCCAGACACACACAAAGAAGTTGTAGACCTCCTGACCCAGACACACACAAAGAAGTTGTAGACCTCCTGACCCAGACACACACAGGAGTTGTAGACCTCCTGACCCAGACACACACACAGAAGTTGTAGACCTTGATGGAACGAGATATTTTCCATACATCCATATTTTGTGTTACTTTTTACTTCCGTATTCACATTAAAAAACAGCTAGTGCTTTTCCAAATTGTCTGCTTAGTAAAAGGTTGACTGTGTGTTTGAGGCCTTGGAGCTTCTGGAATGCAAGCGGTAGACAAAACAAAAGGGTAGAAGAGTACAGGGAGAGGGAGAAGAAGGCAGACCGGATAGAGCCACGCATCGGGATAGTTTGGGCAAGGCTGGTCTCATTATTGCCAAAGCTTTGACAATAAACAACGAAATACCAACTACTGCTTTTGGTGGTCAATTTAACATCAGCTTATTTGCCATTAAAAGAACTTGGGAGTGGACAGCAGACTTTGACTTCCTTTGGAGGAAGAGCTGTCGACGCAACAATTTGGGGGCTTCGTCCGAGATGGCACGCTGTTGATCGATGACTTCTTGCAATCTTCTAGACAGACTCAATTGGCCAATACAAGGTGAGCAGAACCTTTCTTTTTAGATAAAATCTGCGTTAGGAGTCTGTCCTGAAGTCTGTAAGTCAAACACTATATTTTACCCCAAACGCAGAGTTGTGATTTCGATAGATTGATTGCATTTTTGCAGAGCCTGCCATTGCATTAAAATTGTAAATAAGTGGTCAACTCACGGCATTGTGTCTCGATTACCGTGACGGGCAGTTTCATTGACGAGTGAACTAATAGTTGGGTGTGGCTCACCCTGGGTAGTTGGTCGCCGCCTAAAAGAGCAACGGGTTGATAGATCCCAGTGAGATAAGACACTGAAACGTAAGGAAGCGGGTTGATAGATCCCAGTGAGATAAGACACTGAAACGTAAGGAAGCGGGTTGATAGATCCCAGTGAGATAAGACACTGAAACGTAAGGAAGCGGGTTGATAGATCCCAGTGAGATAAGACACTGAAACGTAAGGAAGCGGGTTGATAGATCCCAGTGAGATAAGACACTGAAACGTAAGGAAGCTGGTTGATAGATCCCAGTGAGATAAGACACTGAAACGTAAGGAAGCGGGTTGATAGATCCCAGTGAGATAAGACACTGAAACGTAAGGAAACAGGTTGAAAGATCCCAGTGTGATAAGACACTAAAACGTAAAGAAATAGACACAATGGCCTTGGAGTGTGACAAACAGAAATGTGATGGCGGCGGGGCAAAATGTGATGATTGACTGCCGTTCAATGATCAATTGAATGGACGGTTGTCGACAATGGAACTAGCAGGTAGAGAGAGAAAAAAACAGAAAAAAAAGGAGAACGTTCCTTGAAAGGGGTTAAGAGGGAGTTTACAATACTCGAAAAGTCGTGAACTCAAACGTCTGGTAAAATAAAATAAAAAATAAATTTAAAAAAAGTAACTGGAAGTTTTATGGTAAAGTGAAACGCAGAGAGTGTGCTGCTGAGTGTGAGTGGGAGTGCTTACGCGTGCTCGTGTGTGTGTGTGCTGCTGAGTGTGAGTGTGCTGCTGAGTGTGCGTGTGTGTGTGTGTGTGTGTGTGTGTGTGTGTGTGTGTGTGTGTGTGTGTGTGTGTGTGTGTGTGTGTGTGTGTGTGTGTGTGTGTGTGTGTGTGTGTGTGTGTGTGTGTGTGTGTGTGTGTGTGTGTGTGTGTGTGTGTGTGTGTGTGTGTGTGTGTGTGTGTGTGTGTGTGTGCGCTGGTGAAAATGGAACACTCAGGGAGAGAATTTAAGAGTTTGGCATATGATAAAAGTAAACGGGGATTAGGTGGAAAAAACGAAATGCAGCAAAAGAAACGATGATTAATGACAGAATGAACTGATTGTTTTTTTGTCTGCCGCGCATGCACAAGACAATTCAAACGACCCGCCCAGACTTTGACTAAGTCACCGCCCCCTACTCCAGTGACAAGAGAAGGAGGTATTAACACGCCCCCTCTAAGATTAATCCTGCCTCCGAAAATTAACCCCTTGTACACGTCTGACCATTTTCTCCGGCAGACATTTTTGACACATGACATTAACACTTTGGACATACTACAATATAAGTTTCTTGCCGATGCATACATGCAAGCCATTGTTGACCTTGCTTTCCCACCTGTACCTCCGGGAGGGAACCTTTGGCCAAACACTTTGGACAAAGTTAACCCTGATATACACGGTGCCAAAAACAATATATGGCAGGACATTTTATTTATCCCATGCAAAATAGGGCTAATGACAGAGCAACAAGGAAACGACTACTTAAATTACAGATCGCTGAAGATAAAAGGTTAAAAGAACCAAAAGGTCAAAGATCAGCTAGGGTATATTCAGCAGTGGGTGACCTTGCTTTTGAGTTCCAACAGGTGGAGGAAAGAATCCTCAACAGACGTGCGGTTGGACTCGGGTGGTGGACAACACGATGCTTCAAAGCCGGTCTGGGGTAGACGCTGTTTCGGCTGTGACCAGCCTGGTCACTGGAGTCGTGACTGTCCGAGCATTTCCGAACAGGAAAGGTTCCGTCGTGCCAACAAACGAACACGAAGGCGTGTAAGAGGACGCCCACATCAGGAGCCGCAGCAGGAAGTACCGACAGGACCCCTGCTGGACATGAGTGTCAACAGACAATTTTATCAGCCACCCATTTGATTCTGAATGCAGAGGTGCCAAAAAAACTGTGCTTCCTCTTTAAAGGTCAAAGGCTTCGCTGGGGTCACAAGAAGGTTACCTGTCACCAAACCACTTCCGGTTCAGATTGCTGGACCTCCTTTACAGACTGTACCCTGACATTCAAATCGCAAAGAAGGAACATTCCTGGTGTTACCTGACGGCTGAACCACCCAGCTGCGACACCACTACCAAGCATACCACAGCCTGAAACAACAGGAATGGCTCTAACGGTGAAAACCCTGACTGACTGAGATGCTTCCGTGTGTTCTGCCACCCGACTCGCCATATGTTATGATTATTTATATATGTTGGAACTCAAGGTGTGGCTGCTCATGTTGACCTATCTTTGCAACAGCTAGCATGGTATAAGATGGACACAATAGTGTCCCACATTGTTCCCTTGCTCTCTGTCTCGCCTACAAAACCAAAGAACTTAGGTCCAATGATAAGACACGGCGTAGCTGCCAAACATTACACCGACACCCAAATACCACATTTTCAATTGTTTAGGTTTAGCCCATGGTTATGTTAAACACATAACTATGGGCTGCACTTTAGACACCTGTAGGCTACGAGGAGCTAGCAGCTACACAACAGCTGAGCTAAAACGACACATTACATATTTAAGCATATTAAATAATTATAGTTGCTCATTACATACACATAATCGTCAAGACAGGAGTCTGATAGAAAGTATTCAGTAACAAACGTGTCTGCATCATTCAACTTTCTTCAACATGAGCTTGACTTAATGAATTATTGGGGCCACCAGGTGTGGTAAAAATTCAAAATACTATTGCTAAAGCATCCGCCATAAGGGTAGTATTTTTCTAGTATTGGTGACAATATAAATATAAGCATATTTTGTTACTTTCACCATATTGAATAAATTACATAAAAGATAGGGTTTAGTCGAGTTTGAGTTATTTGTGATATCGCTAAGGGGTCCCCTACCCTAACAACACCCCCCAGTGGACCATAGAGGCTAAAGAGACAATCATTGACCTCAAACATGACCTGTCCTCCGCTACTTGACTATTAGCTGACCTTTTTCTTAGATGTTTCTGAAAGTGATAGTATGACTAACACAGTCCTTTTTTTTCATAAACAGAAGGGGGTGAGTGAGGGTGGATACAGACTCCTTGGAACAAAATCGACAATCATCCGACTCTGACACATTCCATAGTTTTAACGTTTTTACCGCGGGTAAGAAGTTATAACTAATTTTAATTTGAAAATAACGATTTTACACATCGATAGTAGTTTAATATATCAAATTTAGAATATGGAGGAGGTGAGGGTGAACCATGTATAGTCTTTGATTTCACTGATATGATCAATACGGTACAAGGGAAAAGGTACGTACTGACTTGTGTTGACAATCACAGTGATTGGCCGGAAGCAACAACAACCTCAAAAGAGGATGCAATATCAGTAATTAAATGACTTGTGGATGACCTAGTACCCCGACATGGTTTCCCCAAAAAGATTAGGTCAGACAACGGCAACCATTTAAAAAAAATACTCACTTAGCCTTGGTCGAAAAGGCTTTCGGACTAGAACACAGGTTTGGGGTACCATCCTGAGTCCCAAGGCAAGGTTGAAAGGATGGACCAGAACATAAAAAACTAATTGGCTAAAATCTGTGCACAGACCAAATTTAATTGGATTGACATGTTGCAATTAGTGTTAATGATCATTCGAAGGTCCGTGAATAAAACTGTTTTACCGCCCTTTGAGTTTTTCACCCTATGAGCTGCATACAGGTCAGCCATTCACAGGACCAGCAGCCCCCCATGGAAGGAGGACTCAGCGTAAAACCAAAATGGTATTTTACACAAAAAATTGCAGAATTTGTGTGCCAGTTCTTCTGTACAGATTCCCTTCCGCCCGCTGAGAGGGTCAAGATCAAGGTCATCAAACGCAAGTGGACGGAGCCCAGGTGGACTGGTCCCTTCTAGGTCGTAGAACGGACGTCCCGACGACAGTGACTGACAAGTGTCTTAGAACATACGGCGGACTTGAAATAGACTGGGTTAGGGGGGACAGCAAGACTTATTTTATTTGACCTGTGCAGTGTGATTAATTACGGGGGACACAACTATTACCGTGGTAATAACCTCTATATTTGTTACGACTCAACCCTGAACCATTGGTGTCGGATGCAGACAACATACTCTGGTAAGTTGTGCCCATCGTCCCTTTTATGTTGTTTTGGGGCTTGACCTGACTGATACAGACGCTAAAGGAATTATTAAAATTAATGTCCTTTAGAGGGCGTTAACTACCTCTACACCCTCTGTAGCACCTAAAGTACCACCCCACCTCGGTGGCGTTTCAAAGGCTCACATCCGTGCGTGCTAATGACATCACCACCGAAGGCCTGGTAACTTTGACCTTTGACCTTAGGAGCGGGTGCAGACAACCTGTGGCTCAGGTGGATGCCAAAACCTGGGTGACTGTGTTGCTTCTTCCACTGGACGTCCTTTTCCCCACACATACCCCGCCCCTTTTAAGTTGACTGACATAAATGGCTCAGACTGTCTTATTTCCTTGTTCTCTGAACCCATGCCACTAGGGTGCGATTTGTTGGCTAGTGTGTACCCTCCTGTTGACAATTCCACCCGACTTCTTCCATTTGTGGCCCAAAAGCTGAATTACACGTGTTTTCAATTCAAAGGACCCTCTTCGTCCCCCAACAAATTGGGTGACATTAACCCTTCCTGGTGCACCACACTGATAGATGGCTCGAGGATAGGCCCTTGGGCACGAGCTGACTTATTCTGGTATTGTGGGGAGCACAGATTGTACATTAGAATTCCAAAGTTATCCGTGGGGTTTTGTGCTATGGTTGGACTGGTGACCCCACTCACTCTAGTGGGTACCAAATTAACTCCCCTTGTAACTCCTGTCTCAGCTGCCACTCTAACTCCCCGCCGACGCCGTCATGTTTTATCTCGGAGGAGTGTAAAGGGCTCCTTCGATTTGACGAGGAACCCTGATGGTGTTTACTTTGATGCAATAGGCCAACCTAGGGGGGTCCCCTCACAACATAAATTGTGGTGTGAATCCTGTGCAGGTTTCGAAAACCTTCCTATCATTGGTGCTATTTTCCCTGTGACGGCTACTAAAAATGTTGAACGCATTAACTATGTTTTTTATAATCTGTTGAGACTGACCAACCTGACTCGTGACGCCGTTGAGGGACTTGCTGAACAACTTTCCCCGACCTCCCTCATGGCCATACAGAATCGCATAGCCCTTGATCGCATCCTAGCCAAGGAAGAAGGTGTGTGTGCAATGTTTGGTGACCAATGCTGTACCTTCATTCCTAACAACACTGCCCCCGATGGCTCAGTTCAGAGGGCCTTAGAAGGCCTCCATGCCCTGTCCAGGGAACTTACTGAAGTTTCAGGGGCCTCTGACCCCTTCAAAGATTGGCTCCAGAGCACATTTGGCAGGTGGACTGAGCTAATTAAGTCTGTCCTGGTCTCAATTGGAGTTTTTTTGGCCATCATAGCCTCATGTGGCTGCTTTATCGCCCCTTGTGCTAAATCTTTATGCACCCGCATCATTGTTAGAGCTTTAGAAGGTCAACCCCACCCTGTTTCTGGACTCGTTATGACTCTAAAGGGGGTCGAGCAAAATGGAGACTTTCGAGAAATGTTGGTTTCCTTCCCTGACCATGACGACAGTGACGTGGACTCCCTCCATCTATCTCCAATGTAAATATGCTGTTGTTTTTATTGCTAGCTTGCTCAAAGGAAAAAAAAACAGCACCTACTTTAATGTGGGGCGTGCTTTAGAAGTGTTTAACTAGTAGTAAAAGATCTTATTAGAAGATCTTAAAGGGGGAGTGATGGAACGAGATATTTTCCATATATCCATATTTTGTGTTACTTTTTACTTCCGTAGTCATATTACAAAACAGCTAGTGCTTTTCCAAATTGTCTGCTTAGTAAAAGGTTGACTGTGTGTTTGAGGCCTTGGAGCTTCTGGAATGCAAGCGGTAGACAAAACAAAAGGGTAGAAGAGTACAGGGAGAGGGAGAAGAAGGCAGACCGGATAGAGCCACGCATCGGGATAGTTTGGGCAAGGCTGGTCTCATTATTGCCAAAGCTTTGACAATAAACAACGAAATACCAACTACTGCTTTTGGTGGTCAATTTAACATCAGCTTATTTGCCATTAAAAGAACTTGGGAGTGGACAGCAGACTTTGACTTCCTTGGGAGGAAGAGCTGTCGACGCAACAGTAGGCATTAGCCAGGCCTGCAGCTCCTGCAGAACTCTGCTGCTCGTCTGCTAACACAGACCCGCAGGTGTGAGCACATCACACCTATACAAGCGTCCCTTCACTTGCTCCCTGTGCGCTACCCAATCAATACTATACTAGCGTCCCTTCACTGGCTCCTTGTGTGCTACCCAATCAATACTATCCTAGCGTCCCTTCACTGGCTCCCTGTGTGCTACCCAATCAATACTATACTAGCGTCCCTTCACTGGCTCCTTGTGTGCTACCCAATCAATACTATCCTAGCGTCCCTTCACTGGCTCCTTGTGTGCTACCCAATCAATACTATCCTAGCGTCCCTTCACTGGCTCCCTGTGCGCTACCCAATCAATACTATACTAACGTCCCTTCACTGGCTCCCTGTGCGCTACCCAATCAATACTATACTAGCGTCCCTTCACTGGCTCCCTGTGCGCTACCCAATCAATACTATACTAGCGTCCCTTCACTGGCTCCTTGTGTGCTACCCAATCAATACTATCCTAGCGTCCCTTCACTGGCTCCCTGTGCGCTACCCAATCAATACTATACTAACGTCCCTTCACTGGCTCCCTGTGCGCTATCCAATCAATACTATACTAACGTCCCTTCACTGGCTCCCTGTGCGCTATCCAATCAATACTATACTAGCGTCCCTTCACTGGCTCCCTGTGCGCTACCCAATCAATACTATACTAGCGTCCCTTCACTGGCTCCCTGTGTGCTACCCAATCAATACTATACTAGCGTCCCTTCACTGGCTCCCTGTGCGCTACCCAATCAATACTATACTAGCGTCCCTTCACTGGCTCCCTGTGCGCTACCCAATCAATACTATACTAGCGTCCCTTCACTGGCTCCCTGTGCGCTACCCAATCAATACTATACTAGCGTCCCTTCACTGGCTCCTTGTGCGCTACCCAATCAATACTATACTAGCGTCCCTTCACTGGCTCCCTGTGCGCTACCCAATCAATACTATACTAGCGTCCCTTCACTGGCTCCCTGTGTGCTACCCAATCAATACTATACTAGCGTCCCTTCACTGGCTCCCTGTGCGCTACCCAATCAATACTATACTAGCGTCCCTTCACTGGCTCCCTGTGTGCTACCCAATCAATACTATACTAGCGTCCCTTCACTGGCTCCCTGTGTGCTACCCAATCAATACTATACTAGCGGCCCTTCACTGGCTCCCTGTGTGCTACCCAATCAATACTACACTAGCGTCCCTTCACTGGCTCCCTGTGTGCCACCCAATCAATACTATACTAGCGTCCCTTCACTGGCTCCCTGTGTGCTACCCAATCAATACTATACTAGCGGCCCTTCACTGGCTCCCTGTGTGCTACCCAATCAATACTATACTAGTGTCCCTTCACTGGCTCCCTGTGCGCTACCCAATCAACTTTAAACTCCTACTATTTGTTTTTAAATGTGTAAACCAGGGGTCACCAACGCGGTGCCCGCGGGCACCAGGTCGCCCGTAAGGACCAGATGAGTCGCCCGCGGGCCTGTTCTAAAAAAAAAAAAAATAAATAAAAAAAAAAATTTAAAAAAAAAAAAAATTTTTTTTTTTTTTTTTTTAATTAAATCTACATAGAAAAAGCACAAGATACACTTTCAATCAGTGAATCAACCCAAACAACCTCCCCCATGCACACTCATCCACACCCACTCACACAAAAGGGGTTATTTCTTTCTGCTACCAATATTCTGGTTCCCACAACATAGACAACACATCTGCAAGGGCCACAGTCCCTGAACACAACATAGACAACACATCTGCAAGGGACACAGTCCCTGAAGCACACATGATTGTATAGGCTGCTGGTCCACTAACATTTTCATTAATTACTATTTTTTATGTAATTACTTTTATATTGTTTTACTTTCTTTTTTTATCCAAGAATATGTTTTTTTTTTATTTATCTTATTTTATTTTATTTTTTAAAAAAGGGTCTTATCTTTAACAGACCAGGTTGTCAATGAAATTAGATTTGTTTAAAGGGTTTTTTAAACCAGGCCCAGTCCAGATAATGTCCAAGTCGGACTCAGCAACACACACCTTCATTCATGTACACAGAAACAAAATAGGGAACACAACAGATTGCATATAATTTATAAACAAAATTACATTTTGAAAATAAGCATTTATGTACAGTCCAGATTATGTCCAGGTCACTCAAATTAGGGAACACAACAACAGATATCATATAATCTATAAACATAATTATACTTTCAAAATAAGCCTTTGAGGACTTTTCATCTTTTTTTTTAATGTTTTTTGGCATCATTATCGTTTTCAACCATGTAACTTTCTAAAGTTAGAAAATACTGAATAAATGTTTTAAAGAAAGTAATACTAAGTGAATATCTGTTTTGGGCCTTAAAAATAAACCTTTTACCGAGTACTATAATTAAATTGACTAAATCATGATTGTCAATGAACTCTCCTAAAATAACAGAAACCACATTAAGCTTCATAAACACACCAACCCTTAAACACATTTTTTCAACTTCCACCCAAAACGAATACACAATATGACAATACCAAAACAAATGCAGGGTGGATTCAGGCTCCTGACAACAAAATCGGCAATCGTCTGACTCTGTCATATTCCATAATTTTAACATTTTCCCTGTGGGTAAGAAGTTATAAATCATTTTAATTTGAAAATAACGATTTTGCACATCGATAGTGGTTTTATAGATTAGTTTGAATATGGCCTCCCATGGCAACGGGCAGTCAAAAAAGTCCTCCCATTTTCCATTTGTGTTGTATGAGGCAGCCTTCAAAGATTTCTTTATTAAATAAAAATTATATATTTTTCTATTTATTTTAGTTCCTTTTTGCCAACTAGAATTTCTTATTAGAGGTTTACAAACTAATAATTTAGTAGTTCCATAATTAATTATTTGTTTCCATCTTTCCCAATTACTCCAGTTAGTTGATAAAATGAAAAGCTTGAGCAAGCATCACCATACATAGCTCTTAATTCATCATACTTCATCATTTTAACATTCTCATTGATAATATCATTGACAAAAATGATTCCTCTTTCAAACATATTTTTCCAAAAGAAAGGCTTTCCATCTATTACAATATTAGAGTTCATCCATATTATCTGCTGCAAAATATCGTCTCTTTTTTCTGGCACATAAAATTGAAAACACCACTATGAGTGGATTGTTTCCTTTATGAACCCCGCCATGTTTACCAGCAGACTCTCTGGGAGGGAATCACTTGTAAAAAAGAATACAATTTCTTTTGATACAGTACATGTTTTTTGTCCAACAGGACATTTGTGTACCACTCAATGTTTAAATACATCTTTGGAACAATTGATGCTTTTAAAGACAGACACATAGCTTCAAGGTTGAGAAGTTTCAGGCCCCCATATTCATACTCTTTGTACAAAACCTTTCTTTTAATCTTTTCTGGTTTGCCGTTCCAGACAAAATCGAAGACCCTCCGCTCATAAATCTTAAAAAAGTTTTGTGATGGAGCTGGTAATGACAAAAACAAATAAATAAATTGAGCAATAATTAACGAGTTGGCAATAGGCATTTTACCATACAAGGTTAGGGATTTCCCTTTCCATAATTGCATAATTTTGTCCATCTTTCTTAGTCGATTATCATAATTTACTGAGCCTAGATCTTCCAGATTTTCTGGGACAACAACACCAAGTATGTTAACTGGTCCATCTGTCCACAAAACAGGCACTTTGCATTCCATTCGAAAGGATGTTCCCTTTAGATTTCCGATCCTTAACATTTTACATTTATCATAATTAAGCTTAAGGCCAGATTGCTGTGAAAATATGTCCAAAAGATTAAGAAGGTTCCGCAAACAATGAGGAAAAATCTTATCTTTGTGAATCAGCCTTTTCTGACATGAACTTCATCAAGAACAAACACAGAACACGCCTCACTGATGCACATCTGCAAGACTCACTCAGAGTTGCAGTGTCAAGTTACACACCAGAGTACAACACACTAGTTAACAGCATGCAATGCCAGGCTTCCCACTAACTGACAAAGAAACAGATAACAGATTTGGTGTCCAGTTCAAAGTGTGACATGATTTAAAAATTTGAGAGTTTACTTTTGTATTTTACATGAGTTATTATTTGTACAAACATGGTGCAAAGTAATTCATGATTTGTTAAAAAATGTTAGTGGCTAGCTAGTTAAAATGGGATATTGTGATTTCACAAGACTGTCTTAGAAGTGATCATTTGAAAATGTTCAATTTGAAAAATGTGCACTTAGAGAAAATATAAAAATAAAGTGTTGCATATTGATATTTATCTGTTTCTATATATATTTATTGTGAGAAATCA
Organism: Entelurus aequoreus; assembly: GCF_033978785.1. Lineage (NCBI taxonomy): Eukaryota > Metazoa > Chordata > Actinopteri > Syngnathiformes > Syngnathidae > Entelurus > Entelurus aequoreus. The sequence goes on along the minus strand of NC_084749.1, from coordinate 3,192,164 downwards.
TTAAGATGATCAGTGTTTCCACAAAGATAAATATCATTAATTATTAATAATAACATAGAGTTAAAGGTAAATTGAGCAAATTGGCTACTTCTGGCAATTTATTTAAGTGTGTATCAAACTGGTAGCCCTTCGCATTAATCACTACCCAAGAAGTAGCCCTTGGTTTCAAAAAGGTTGGTGACCCCTGGTGTAAACAACCTTGCTCCAACATATCTCTCTGACCTCCTTCAGCCTTACTACCCCACCTGATCCCTAAGATCAGCTGCTGTTGACGGTCCCTGACACAAGGCTGAAGCTTAGAGGTGACAGAGCTTTCCCCCAAGCTCTGGAAGGACTTACCTTTGAGTGTTAGACAGGCCTCCTCTCTTCCTCTCTTTAAATGGCTCTTAAAAACACACTTTTATTCAATGGCCTTTAACACTCTGTGATCTCCATCCTGCTATGGCGTCCCATAATGCACCTGCTGTCAACCTGTTTCTATGTTTTATTTGTTTTTTTGTTTTTTTTTGTTTTTGTTTTTTTGTTTTGTTTTTTTTGTTTTTTGTTTTTTTATCATGTTCTGTTTGTGTTGTGTTGGCTCGTTTTTCTTGTGTTATCTTTTAACCTGCCTATTGTACAGCCCTGTGGTACATTTTAAATGTGCTTTATAAATAAAGTTGATTTAATTTGATATATGTATACTTGCAGTGTGTATATAAAACGTGGATGGAGGGTTTTGACGTTGTTTTAGAAGGTTTTGAGGGCAACAACGGTTATTCCCATTAGCCAAATTTTGCAAGCGTCTTTTATCATCTTTAGGATGCAAAAAAAAGGAGCTGTGTTCTTGTCTCTCATAATGATTGGGAACGATAGGCAAAATTCTAAAAAAAAAAAAAGTGCAGTTCACCTTTAAAGGGGTTATATTATGAATTATTTTCTTCATGTAAAAGACTTCCTTGTGGCTTACATAACATGTCATGGTGGTTCTTTGCTCTAAATGTTGCATAGATGATGTTTTACAAACCATCTTTAATTTGCTTCCTGACCGTCTCTTCAGTATGCACAGTGTTGTGGTCTGTCCTATTTACATGCCTCCACTTGGACTGCTTCTTCTCTCCCTCAGCCATGTTGTAGCTTTTAGCGTTATCAATAGTCTACTGACAGATAAAAGATAGAACTATATGTTACTTTGTATTAGAAATGGCAACAGTGCAGGATGCATGTGCATGTACGAGCTAGTCTGCCCCACAACAAGAAGATAGAGAAAAAGGTGGACATTTTTGACTACAACGTCGGACTACAGTGGCCGACTCGAGCAAAGGTCTTCGAGTAAATCTCTACCATATATGGAGATAGCCGCTGATGTCACCAATGAGAAAAATGTAAAAAATTGCACTAATTCTAAACGGCTTGTTTGGAGGAAGTATGAAAGAAGGCAAGATGGTTTTATAAATATCTCTGCCATGCCTCTATGGTATGATTTCAAATTTTCAGGACTTTTGCAGATCACAAATACACAAAAACAGTTACCAATGGGAAGAAAAGTTGGTTCTGCATAATATGTTTCCTTTAAATCATCCAGCAACTATAAAATCATAAAATGATATTGCTGTACAGACAATATATCTAATAGGACAGTCCATACATGTTGACACACACCCTTCTTACTGCAGTTTGCATGTCCTTTCCAGACGTACTAAATAAAGATGCAAAACAGCAGCCACAGAACAATTGCAGTCTTGATAAAAAACACTGAAAATGCTAAATGATTACATCTGCATTTTTTCCCTACCAGTATTGTGGGTGTTCTGATCAAACAGCATATATTCCACCTATTCATGAAGACAGACATGCTCCTTGTTTTGCTCACTTAATCCTCTACGCAGAAGTTTAGTTGCTAGCTTATCCAGTTTGCCCTAAGGGCTTTGCGAACACATCGAACCCAGAGCAAGCAAACAGAGATAGCCTCTGCGGGGAAATGTCCTTCATCGGAGGTCCACTACCAAGGCAATGTGTGTATGTTGAAGTAGCAGCGGGCTAAACTGCCAATCACACACTGATGTTTGCCCCAGCAGCAGCAGAACGGAGATAAAACAATACACCCAATCATTGATAGAATTCAACTGAAAAATCAAGAGCTGTGGAAGAACATACAAAGCGCATATTTGGTTACTAAAGGCTTTGGAACTACGGTACTTCCTGCTTCCTGTACTTCTAACAATAGTCATAGTAAATAATGAGAACAGTTTGTAGTGTAATGTTCCTCCTCCTGACATAAAAAGGTGAACATTCGTCAAAACATGCACCACCGCATTATGGAAAGCAGCTGTATCAGTTTGTCAGAGGTCACCAACATTGTGTCCAAAAAGTGGACTTTGCTTGGAGTGCTTTGTACTTTACCTGCGAATATTCTAGATTAATATTTTGGTGCCCTTTTTGGAGTGAATGGAGTCAAAATGTGCATGGATGTTCTCCAAGGAGGAGATGATGGAATGCTGCAGGATGGCTGCCAGGCTAGCCTCAGAGTCCTCGGTCACCACCAGCGACCGTAAACACCAGTTAAGGTCACATGGTGGTCTGGAACACCTTAGTCTGGCTAACATGGTCTTTGTGAAGGATATTAGTGTGTTGGCTGAAGGGGACGATGGGGACGACCACGGCCTGGGACTTGATGCTCTGCAGGTAGGTCTGAGAGAGCATGCCCACCGATTGGCAGCCTCCATTTTTGGTGAAGATGAGGGCATCGCTGCCAAGACGCGTGGAGCCTGACTTGAAACCGTTGCCGTAGATGCCGATTGCCTGATTCTTACTTGAGCCTTTGTCGGTAAATCCAAAACTGGAAGACAAGTGAAGGTATACAGAGTGTCGTTGTGCCTATTGTAATGACATGATTGTTTTCTTAAATAGGGAAAACTGTTTTGACAGCCTATAATTGGATGGTTTTACTCTGCAGGTTGCAGCATGTTAAAGTGTGTGCCAAACCTGAGCATCTTGTGCAACTTGTTGGGTGTCATGCCACTGCCATTATCAGTGATTGTTAAACACAACTGGCTGCTCTCCGTGCAAATGTCCACCCACACTTGCTTTGCGGATACCCCAGGATCTGATGCATTGTCTGCAACATAATAGAAGTAGAGATAGAACATGGGAAAAATACACATCACTGGATTGAAAAGGGCGATTATTCATGAGGCATTCAGATATATAGTTCTGCTTTAAATAAAACCTTACTGAAAGAGATTCATTATGTCTTCTTATTCATATACTTATCAAATATTCTTATAATCAGACAATATTTTTGGTATGTTAGATGGAATTTTAACCTGACATGTTTCCACTGTCATCTGCAGTCTTCTTCAGAAGGGTCACCTGACCACTGTGATGTGTTGCCTATCAGTTGTTCTTATAGGCGTGGCCAACCAGGCCCACCTGTCAAGTCTACCTAATGTTAGCATGCTTCTGTCCTGCTTGCTGCTTGTATGCAATACATGGCATCTATCATGTTGAACACGCGCAGTTATTCTGGTTTGTAAAAAGTGGATAAAGTGTTACCCCAAGACATTGAAACAACGTTGAGAACTTGTTGAATTAGGTCCTGACGTTAAGCAACTCATACCTAACATTGGAATAACATGCTTTTTGATGATGTTTAAACAATGTTGGGTTCTGCCGTGGATTTGACCATTTGAGTTTTGGTCATTTCCTAACCAATATTCTACAACACAAATACAACATTGAAACAATATGCTACATTTATTCAGTGTCAGGTTATGTGACGTTGATTTGACTATAATTTTCCATTTCCCAACCAACAACGTGGATCCAATGTTAGACAACATTGTCTCAATTTAGAAATGCAACAATTTTGCAACATTGTTTTGAAGTCAGTTTTAAAAAGGACATGTACGTATAATCAACATTGTATCAATGTCTTGTTCCGGTTGGGACGACTTTAGGTGTGGGCCCTAGGGTTGCCAACCGTCCCTTGAAAAATGGAATTCTCCCGTATTTAGTAACATAAGTACGCTCCCCTTATCAATTTGTGAAGGGATGCACTTTGTTCCGTATTACCGTGCAAATCGAAACAGTCTTTTAAATGTCAATGGAGTGATTGCATTAAGAAGGCGCTTTTATATTGCATTTTAGGGTAAAGCGGCAGCCCTTACCTGCTCCGGGACCAAGGAGCTGACAGCAGACTCACACATGACCATTGCAACACAGAATTTGGCTAATCTTATTGGTCGAGGCGCTGGCGTGTGCGATGAAAAAAACGGGGAAAAAAAGAGGCGAAGACAAAAGCATGGCTGCAAGGGAATGACGCCGAGACTGATGCTACGCATACCAGCAATAAGCTTTCTCCACCAGGGAACAAAAGCAAAAGGCTGCAGAAATACACATTTGATTGGGAAAGGAAAATATGTGGCTAGAAAAGGTGAAGAATTATGCCCACCAAGCGCGCTGCGTGGTTTGATGGTGGATTGTGTGACGTTAAACGCCATGCTGCTGCTAGTCGTGGTCATCAGAGACCCCCAAACCAGTAGAAACCTTGACTGGTTTGTTGTCCATCAGGCAACACCAACAACCAACCAGAAGCCAAGCAGAACATAGTTTACTTTAAGACTAATATTTACTTCATTTTCATATTTTGTGCATTAAACTTTAGTTGTTGAGTTATTTGTTTGCCATGTAGCCGATTTGTATTACTCCAAAACATGCATTTACTTGAATCTAAGTTTGAGTCAAATAGTATCCTTTCACCAAAAAAGGCCAAACCCATCTCTCATATACCAACACTAAGACTACATCTCTCATATATCAACATTAAGAGTACATTTTTCATATACCAACACTAAGACTACATCTCTCATATATCAACACTAAGACTACATCTCTCATATACCAACACTAAGACTACATCTCTCATATATCAACACTAAGACTACATCTCTCATATATCAACACTAAGAGTACATCTCTCATATATCAACACTAAGACTACATCTCTCATATACTAACACTAAGACTACATCTCTCATATATCAACACTAAGACTACATCTCTCATATATCAACACTAAGACTACATCTCTCATATACCAACACTAAGACTACATCTCTCATATATCAACACCAAGACTACATCTCTCATATATCAACACTAAGACTACATCTCTCATATATCAACACTAAGACTACATCTCTCATATATCAACATTAAGACTACATTTTTCATATACCAACACTAAGACTACATCTCTCATATATCAACACTAAGACTACATCTCTCATAGACCAACACTAAGACTACATCTTGCTACTTTGGATAATTTCAACAAACAATCCTCAAAACAGCCCACTACCTATAATATGGGCTTTTTAAACATAAGATCATTATCTTCCAAAACGTTATTAGTTAATGAGGCCTGGCTCAAACCAGACGATTTTTTTGCGCTAAATGAGGCATCTCCTCCTAACTATACGAATGCACATGTTGCCCGTCCTCTTAAAAGGGGAGGGGGTGTCGCACTAATATACAATGAAAACTATAATTTTACACCTAACCTAAATAATAAATAACTCGTTTGAGGTGCTCACTATGAGGTTTGTCACACCGCTGCCTCTCCACCTGGCTGTTATCTACCGCCCCCCTGGGCCCTATTCAGACTTCATCAGTGAATTCTCAGAGTTTGTTGCCGATCTAGTGACGCACGCCGACAATATAATTATAATGGGGGACTTTAATATCCATATGAATACCCCATCGGACCCTCCATGCGTGGCGCTCCAGACTATAATTGATAGCTGTGGTCTTACACAAATAATAAATGAACCCACGCATCGCAACGGTAATACGATAGATCTAGTGCTTGTCAGGGGTGTCACCACCTCTAAAGTTACGATACTCCCGTACACTAAAGTAATGTCCGATCATTACCTTATAAAATTCGAAGTTCTGACTCATTGTCAACAAACTAATAATAATAATAATAATAACTACTATAGCAGCCGCAACATTAATGCTGCCACAACGACGACTCTTACTGACCTACTGCCTTCGGTAATGGCACCATTCCCAAATTATGTGGGCTCTATTGATAACCTCACTAACAACTTTAACAACGCCCTGCGCGACACCATTGATAGTGTAGCACCGCTAAAGCTAAAAAGGGCCCCTAAAAGGCGTACCCCATGGTTTACAGAAGAAACTAAAGCCCAGAAATTATCATGTAGAAAGCTGGAACGCAAATGGCGTGCGACTAAACTTGAGGTTTTCCATCAAGCATGGAGTGATAGTTTAATAACTTATAAACGCATGCTTACCTCAGCTAAAGCTAAATATTACTCAAATCTCATCCACCTCAGCAAAAATTATCCTAAATTTTTGTTTAGTACAGTAGCATCGCTAACCCAACAAGGGACTCCTCCCAGTAGCGCCACCCACTCAGCAGATGACTTTATGAATTTCTTTAATAAGAAAATTGAAGTCATTAGAAAAGAGATTAAAGACAATGCATCTCAGCTACAACTGGGTTCTATTAACACAAATACGACTGTATATACGACGGACACTGCCCTCCAAAATAGTTTCTCTCTCTTTGATGAAATAACATTGGAGGAATTGTTAAAATGTGTAAATGGGACAAAACAAACAACATGTTTACTTGACCCAATTCCTGGGAAACTTATCAAGGAGCTTTTTGTTTTATTAGGTCCATCAGTGTTAAATATTATAAACTTAATCGCTTTCCTCTGGCACTGTTCCACTAGCATTCAAAAAAGCGGTTATTAATCCTCTACTCAAAAGACCTAACCTCGATCCTGACCTCATGGTAAACTACCGGCCGGTGTCCCACCTTCCGTTTATCTCGAAAATCCTCGAAAAAATTGTCGCACAGCAGCTAAATGAACACTTAGCGTCTAACAATCTCTGTGAACCTTTTCAATCCGGTTTGAGGGCAAATCACTCTACGGAGACAGCCCTCGCAAAAATGACTAATGATCTATTGCTAACCATGGATGTCATCTATGTTGCTGCTTCTTCATCTTAGCGCTGCTTTCCATAGCGTCCATCATAATATTTTATTAGAGCGTATTAAAACGCGTATTGGGATGTCAGACTTAGCCTTGTCTTGGTTTAACTCTTATCTTACTGACAGGATGCAGTGTGTCTCCCATAACAATGTGACCTCGGACTATGTTAAGGTAACGTGCGGAGTTCCCCAGGGTTCGGTTCTTGGCCCTGCACTCTTTAGTATTTACATGCTGCCGCTAGGTGACATCATACGCAAATACGGTGTTAGCTTTCACTGTTATGCTGATGACACTCAACTCTACATGCCCCTAAAGCTGACCAACACGCCGGATTGTAGTCAGCTGGAGGCGTGTCTTAATGAAATTAAACAATGGATGTCCGCTAACTTTTTGCAACTCAACGCTAAGAAAACGGAAATGCTCATTATCGGTCCTGCTCAACACCGACATCTATTTAATAATACCACCTTAACATTTGACAACCAAACAATTAAACAAGGCGACTCGGTAAAGAATCTGGGTATTATCTTCCACCCAACTCTCTCGTTTGAGTCGCACATTAAGAGTGTTACTAAAACGGCCTTCTTTCATCTCCGTAATATCGCTAAAATTCGTTCTATTTTGTCCACAAGCGATGCTGAGATCATTATCCATGCGTTCGTTACATCTCGTCTTGATTACTGTAACGTTTTATTTTGGGGTCTCCCTATGTCTAGCATTAAAAGATTACAGTTGGTACAAAATGCGGCTGCTAGACTTTTGACAAAAACAAGAAAGTTTGATCATATTACGCCTATACTGTATATACCTTTATATATATATATACCTATACTGGCTCACCTGCACTGGCTTCCTGTGCACCTAAGATGCGACTTTAAGGTCTTACTACTTACGTATAAAATACTACACGGTCAAGCTCCTGCCTATCTTGCCGATTGTATTGTACCATATGTCCCGGCAAGAAATCTGCGTTCAAAGAACTCCGGCTTATTAGTGATTCCCAGAGCCCAAAAAAAAGTCTGCGGGCTATAGAGCGTTTTCTATTGGGGCTCCAGTACTATGGAATGCCCTCCCGGTAAAAGTTAGAGATGCTACCTCAGTAGAAGCATTTAAGTCTCATCTTAAAACTCATTTGTATACTCTAGCCTTTAAATAGACTCCCTTTTTAGACCAGTTGATCTGCCGTTTCTTTTCTTTCCTACTCTGCTCCCAACCCGGGGTGGACCGCTAGCCTGTCCATCGGATGGGGACATCTCTACGCTGCTGACCCATCTCCGCTCGGGATGGTTCCTGCTGGCCCCACTATGGACTGGACTTTCGCTGATGTGTTGGACTTTCACAATTTTATGTCAGACCCACTCCACATCCATTGCTTTCTGTCTCCCCTAGAGGGGGGGGGGGGGGGTGTTACCCACATATGCGGTCCTCTCCAAGGTTTCTCATAGTCATTCACATTGACGTCCCACTGGGGTGAGTTTTCCTTGCCCGTATGTGGGCTCTGTACCGAGGATGTCGTTGTGGCTTGTACAGCCCTTTGAGACACTTGTGATTTAGGGCTATATAAATAAACATTGATTGATTGATTGATTGATCTCTCATATACCAACACTAAGACTACATCTCTCATATACCAACACTAAGACTACATCTCTCATATACCAACACTAAGACTACATCTCTCATATATCAACACTAAGACTACATCTCTCATATACCAACACTAAGACTACATCTCTCATATATCAACACTAAGACTACATCTCTCATATATCAACACTAAGAGTACATCCCTCATATACCAACACTAAGACTACATCTCTCAGATACCAACACTAAGACTACATCTCTCATTTATCAACACTAAGACTACATCTCTCATATACCAACAATAAGACTACATCTCTCATATACCAACAATAAGACTACATCTCTCATATCAAAACAGAGACTACATGTCTCATATATCAATACTAAGACAACATCTCTCATATATCAACACTAAGACTACATCTCTCATATCAAAACTGAGACTGCATCTCTCATATATCAAGACTAAGACTACATCTCTCATATATCAACACTAAGACTACATCTCATATCAAAACTGAGACTACATCTCTCATATATCAACACTAAGACTACATCTCTCCTATATAAACACTAAGACTACATCTCTCCTATATCAACACTAAGACTACATCTCTCATATCAAAACTGAGACTACATCTCTCATATATCAACACTAAGACTACATCTCTCATATATCAACACTAAGACTACATCTCTCATATATCAACACTAAGACTACATTTTTCATATACCAACCCTAAGACTATGTCTCTCATATACCAACACTAAGACTACATCTCTCATATATCAACACTAAGACTACATCTCTTATATATCAACACTAAGACTACATTTTTCATATACCAACCCTAAGACTACATTTTTCATATACCAACCCTAAGACTATGTCTCTCATATACCAACACTAAGACTACATCTCTCATATATCAACACTAAGACTACATCTCTCATATACCAACACTAAGACTACATCTCTCATATATCAACACTAAGACTACATCTCTCATATACCAACACTAAGACTACATCTCTCATATACCAACACTAAGACTACATCTCTCATATATCAACACTAAGACTACATCTCTCATATACCAACGATAAGACTACATCTCTCATATCAAAACTGAGACTACATCTCTCATATATCAATACTAAGACAACATCTCTCATATATCAAAACTAAGACTACATCTCTCATATCAAAACTGAGACTGCATCTCTCATATATCAAGACTAAGACTACATCTCTCATATATCAACACTAAGACTACATCTCATATCAAAACTGAGACTACATCTCTCATATATCAACACTAAGACTACATCTCTCCTATATAAACACTAAGACTACATCTCTCCTATATCAACACTAAGACTACATCTCTCCTATATCAAAACTGAGACTACATCTCTCATATATCAACACTAAGACTACATCTCTCATATATCGACACTAAGACTACATTTTTCATATACCAACCCTAAGACTATGTCTCTCATATACCAACACTAAGACTACATCGCTCATATATCAACACTAACACTACATCTCTTATATATCAACACTAAGACTACATCTCTCATATATCAACACTAAGACTACATTTTTCATATACCAACTCTAAGACTACATTTTTCATATACCAACCCTAAGACTATGTCTCTCATATACCAACACTAAGAATACATCTCTCATATATCAACACTAAGACTACATCTCTCATATATCAACACTAAGACTACATCTCTCATATACCAACACTAAGACTACATCTCTCATATACCAACACTAAGACTACATCTCTCATATATCAACACTAAGACTACATCTCTCATATATCAACACTAAGACTACATCTCTCATATATCAACACTAAGACTACATTTTTCATATACCAACCCTAAGACTATGTCTCTCATATACCAACACTAAGACTACATCGCTCATATATCAACACTAACACTACATCTCTTATATATCAACACTAAGACTACATCTCTCATATATCAACACTAAGACTACATTTTTCATATACCAACTCTAAGACTACATTTTTCATATACCAACCCTAAGACTATGTCTCTCATATACCAACACTAAGAATACATCTCTCATATATCAACACTAAGACTACATCTCTCATATATCAACACTAAGACTACATCTCTCATATACCAACACTAAGACTACATCTCTCATATACCAACACTAAGACTACATCTCTCATATATCAACACTAAGACTACATCTCTCATATACCAACACTAAGACTACATCTCATATATCAACACTAAGACTACAGCTCTCATATATCAACACTAAGACTACATCTCTCATATATCAACACTAAGACTATATTTCTCATATACCAACACTAAGACTACATCTCTCATATATCAACACTAAGACTACATCTCTCATATCAAAACTGACACTATATTTCTCATATACCAACACTAAGACTACATCTCTCATATCAAAACTGACACTATATTTCTCATATACCAACACTAAGACTACATCTCTCATATATCAACACTAAGACTACATCTCTCATATATCAACACTAAGACTACATCTCTCATATACCAACACTAAGACTACATCTCTCATATATCAACACTAAGACTACATCTCTCATATATCAACACTAAGACTACATCTCTCATATACCAACACTAAGACTACATCTCTCATATACCAACACTAAGACTACATCTCTCATATACCAACACTAAGACTACATCTCTCATATACCAACACTAAGACTACATCTCTCATATACCAACACTAAGACTACATCTCTCATATACCAACACTAAGACTACATCTCTCATATATCAACACTAAGACTACATCTCTCATATATCAACACTAAGACTACATCTCTCATATACCAACACTAAGACTACATCTCTCATATACCAACACTAAGACTACATCTCTCATATACCAACACTAAGACTACATCTCTCATATATCAACACTAAGACTACATCTCATATCAAAACTGAGACTACATCTCTCATATATCAACACTAAGACTACATCTCTCATATACCAACACTAAGACTACATCTCTCATATACCAACACTAAGACTACATCTCTCATATATCAACACTAAGACTACATCTCTCATATACCAACACTAAGACTACATCTCTCATATATCAACACTAAGACTACAGCTCTCATATATCAACACTAAGACTACATCTCTCATATATCAACACTAAGACTATATTTCTCATATACCAACACTAAGACTACATCTCTCATATATCAACACTAAGACTACATCTCTCATATCAAAACTGACACTATATTTCTCATATACCAACACTAAGACTACATCTCTCATATATCAACACTAAGACTACATCGCTCATATATCAACACTAAGACTACATCTCTCATATACCAACACTAAGACTACATCTCTCATATACCAACACTAAGACTACATCTCTCATATATCAACACTAAGACTACATCTCTCATATATCAACACTAAGACTACATCTCTCATATATCAACACTAAGACTACATCTCTCATATCAAAACTGACACTATATTTCTCATATACCAACACTAAGACTACATCTCTCATATATCAACACTAAGACTACATCGCTCATATATCAACACTAAGACTACATCTCTCATATATCAACACTAAGACTACATCTCTCATATACCAACACTAAGACTACATCTCTCATATACCAACACTAAGACTACATCTCTCATATACCAACACTAAGACTACATCTCTCATATACCAACACTAAGACTACATCTCTCATATACCAACACTAAGACTACATCTCTCATATACCAACACTAAGACTACATCTCTCATATACCAACACTAAGACTACATCTCTCATATACCAACACTAAGACTACATCTCTCATATACCAACACTAAGACTACATCTCTCATATACCAACACTAAGACTACATCTCTCATATACCAACACTAAGACTACATCTCTCATATATCAACACTAAGACTACATCTCTCATATACCAACACTAAGACTACATCTCTCATATATCAACACTAAGACTACATCTCTCATATACCAACACTAAGACTACATCTCTCATATACCAACACTAAGACTACATCCCTCATATACCAACACTAAGACTACATCTCTCATATACCAACACTAAGACTACATCTCTCATATATCAACACTAAGACTACATCTCTCATATCAAAACTGACACTATATTTCTCATATACCAACACTAAGACTACATCTCTCATATATCAACACTAAGACTACATCTCTCATATATCAACACTAAGACTACATCTCTCATATACCAACACTAAGACTACATCTCTCATATACCAACACTAAGACTACATCTCTCATATACCAACACTAAGACTACATCTCTCATATACCAACACTAAGACTACATCTCTCATATACCAACACTAAGACTACATCTCTCATATACCAACACTAAGACTACATCTCTCATATACCAACACTAAGACTACATCTCTCATATATCAACACTAAGACTACATCTCTCATATACCAACACTAAGACTACATCTCTCATATACCAACACTAAGACTACATCTCTCATATACCAACACTAAGACTACATCTCTCATATACCAACACTAAGACTACATCTCTCATATCAAAACTGAGACTATATTTCTCATATACCAACACTAAGACTACATCTCTCATATACCAACACTAAGACTACATCTCTCATATACCAACACTAAGACTACATCTCTCATATATCAACACTAAGACTACATCTCTCATATACCAACACTAAGACTACATCTCTCATATATCAACACTAAGACTACAGCTCTCATATATCAACACTAAAACTACATCTCTCATATATCAACACTAAGACTATATTTCTCATATACCAACACTAAGACTACATCTCTCATATATCAACACTAAGACTACATCTCTCATATCAAAACTGACACTATATTTCTCATATACCAACACTAAGACTACATCTCTCATATATCAACACTAAGACTACATCTCTCATATATCAACACTAAGACTACATCTCTCATATACCAACACTAAGACTACATCTCTCATATACCAACACTAAGACTACATCTCTCATATATCAACACTAAGACTACATCTCTCATATATCAACACTAAGACTACATCTCTCATATACCAACACTAAGACTACATCTCTCATATACCAACACTAAGACTACATCTCTCATATACCAACACTAAGACTACATCTCTCATATACCAACACTAAGACTACATCTCTCATTTATCAACACTAAGACTAAATCTCTCATATACCAACACTAAGACTACATCTCTCATATACCAACACTAAGACTACATCTCTCATATATCAACACTAAGACTACATCTCTCATATACCAACACTAAGACTACATCTCTCATATACCAACACTAAGACTACATCGCTCATATATCAACACTAAGACTACATCTCTCATATACCAACACTAAGACTACATCTCTCATATACCAACACTAAGACTACATCTCTCATATACCAACACTAAGACTACATCTCTCATATACCAACACTAAGACTACATCTCTCATATATCAACACTAAGACTACATCTCTCATATATCAACACTAAGACTACATCTCTCATATACCAACACTAAGACTACATCTCTCATATACTAACACTAAGACTACATCTCTCATATATCAACACTAAGAGTACATCTCTCATGTACCAACACTAAGACTACATCTCTCATATATCAACACTAAGACTACAGCTCTCATATATCAACACTAAGACTACATCTCTCATATACCAACACTAAGACTACATCTCTCATATATCAACACTAAGACTACATCTCTCATATACCAACACTAAGACTACATCTCTCATATACCAACACTAAGACTACATCTCTCATATACCAACACTAAGACTACATCTCTCATATACCAACACTAAGACTACATCTCTCATATATCAACACTAAGACTACATCTCATATCAAAACTGAGACTACATCTCTCATATATCAACACTAAGACTACATCTCTCATATACCAACACTAAGACTACATCTCTCATATACCAACACTAAGACTACATCTCTCATATATCAACACTAAGACTACATCTCTCATATACCAACACTAAGACTACATCTCTCATATATCAACACTAAGACTACAGCTCTCATATATCAACACTAAGACTACATCTCTCATATATCAACACTAAAACTATATTTCTCATATACCAACACTAAGACTACATCTCTCATATATCAACACTAAGACTACATCTCTCATATCAAAACTGACACTATATTTCTCATATACCAACACTAAGACTACATCTCTCATATATCAACACTAAGACTACATCGCTCATATATCAACACTAAGACTACATCTCTCATATACCAACACTAAGACTACATCTCTCATATACCAACACTAAGACTACATCTCTCATATATCAACACTAAGACTACATCTCTCATATATCAACACTAAGACTACATCTCTCATATATCAACACTAAGACTACATCTCTCATATCAAAACTGACACTATATTTCTCATATACCAACACTAAGACTACATCTCTCATATATCAACACTAAGACTACATCGCTCATATATCAACACTAAGACTACATCTCTCATATATCAACACTAAGACTACATCCCTCATATACCAACACTAAGACTACATCTCTCATATACCAACACTAAGACTACATCTCTCATATACCAACACTAAGACTACATCTCTCATATACCAACACTAAGACTACATCTCTCATATACCAACACTAAGACTACATCTCTCATATACCAACACTAAGACTACATCTCTCATATACCAACACTAAGACTACATCTCTCATATACCAACACTAAGACTACATCTCTCATATACCAACACTAAGACTACATCTCTCATATACCAACACTAAGACTACATCTCTCATATACCAACACTAAGACTACATCTCTCATATATCAACACTAAGACTACATCTCTCATATATCAACACTAAGACTACATCTCTCATATACCAACACTAAGACTACATCTCTCATATATCAACACTAAGACTACATCTCTCATATACCAACACTAAGACTACATCTCTCATATACCAACACTAAGACTACATCCCTCATATACCAACACTAAGACTACATCTCTCATATACCAACACTAAGACTACATCTCTCATATATCAACACTAAGACTACATCTCTCATATCAAAACTGACACTATATTTCTCATATACCAACACTAAGACTACATCTCTCATATATCAACACTAAGACTACATCTCTCATATACCAACACTAAGACTACATCTCTCATATACCAACACTAAGACTACATCTCTCATATACCAACACTAAGACTACATCTCTCATATACCAACACTAAGACTACATCTCTCATATATCAACACTAAGACTACATCTCTCATATACCAACACTAAGACTACATCTCTCATATACCAACACTAAGACTACATCTCTCATATACCAACACTAAGACTACATCTCTCATATACCAACACTAAGACTACATCTCTCATATCAAAACTGAGACTATATTTCTCATATACCAACACTAAGACTACATCTCTCATATACCAACACTAAGACTACATCTCTCATATACCAACACTAAGACTACATCTCTCATATATCAACACTAAGACTACATCTCTCATATACCAACACTAAGACTACATCTCTCATATATCAACACTAAGACTACAGCTCTCATATATCAACACTAAAACTACATCTCTCATATACCAACACTAAGACTACATCTCTCATATATCAACACTAAGACTACAGCTCTCATATATCAACACTAAAACTACATCTCTCATATATCAACACTAAGACTATATTTCTCATATACCAACACTAAGACTACATCTCTCATATATCAACACTAAGACTACATCTCTCATATCAAAACTGACACTATATTTCTCATATACCAACACTAAGACTACATCTCTCATATATCAACACTAAGACTACATCTCTCATATATCAACACTAAGACTACATCTCTCATATACCAACACTAAGACTACATCTCTCATATACCAACACTAAGACTACATCTCTCATATATCAACACTAAGACTACATCTCTCATATATCAACACTAAGACTACATCTCTCATATACCAACACTAAGACTACATCTCTCATATACCAACACTAAGACTACATCTCTCATATACCAACACTAAGACTACATCTCTCATATACCAACACTAAGACTACATCTCTCATTTATCAACACTAAGACTAAATCTCTCATATACCAACACTAAGACTACATCTCTCATATACCAACACTAAGACTACATCTCTCATATATCAACACTAAGACTACATCTCTCATATACCAACACTAAGACTACATCTCTCATATACCAACACTAAGACTACATCGCTCATATATCAACACTAAGACTACATCTCTCATATACCAACACTAAGACTACATCTCTCATATACCAACACTAAGACTACATCTCTCATATACCAACACTAAGACTACATCTCTCATATACCAACACTAAGACTACATCTCTCATATATCAACACTAAGACTACATCTCTCATATATCAACACTAAGACTACATCTCTCATATACCAACACTAAGACTACATCTCTCATATACTAACACTAAGACTACATCTCTCATATATCAACACTAAGAGTACATCTCTCATGTACCAACACTAAGACTACATCTCTCATATATCAACACTAAGACTACAGCTCTCATATATCAACACTAAGACTACATCTCTCATATACCAACACTAAGACTACATCTCTCATATATCAACACTAAGACTACATCTCTCATATACCAACACTAAGACTATATCTCTCATATACCAACACTAAGACTACATCTCTCATATACCAACACTAAGACTACATCTCTCATATACCAACACTAAGACTACATCTCTCATATATCAACACTAAGACTACATCTCATATCAAAACTGAGACTACATCTCTCATATATCAACACTAAGACTACATCTCTCATATACCAACACTAAGACTACATCTCTCATATACCAACACTAAGACTACATCTCTCATATATCAACACTAAGACTACATCTCTCATATACCAACACTAAGACTACATCTCTCATATATCAACACTAAGACTACAGCTCTCATATATCAACACTAAGACTACATCTCTCATATATCAACACTAAAACTATATTTCTCATATACCAACACTAAGACTACATCTCTCATATATCAACACTAAGACTACATCTCTCATATCAAAACTGACACTATATTTCTCATATACCAACACTAAGACTACATCTCTCATATATCAACACTAAGACTACATCGCTCATATATCAACACTAAGACTACATCTCTCATATACCAACACTAAGACTACATCTCTCATATACCAACACTAAGACTACATCTCTCATATATCAACACTAAGACTACATCTCTCATATATCAACACTAAGACTACATCTCTCATATATCAACACTAAGACTACATCTCTCATATCAAAACTGACACTATATTTCTCATATACCAACACTAAGACTACATCTCTCATATATCAACACTAAGACTACATCGCTCATATATCAACACTAAGACTACATCTCTCATATATCAACACTAAGACTACATCCCTCATATACCAACACTAAGACTACATCTCTCATATACCAACACTAAGACTACATCTCTCATATACCAACACTAAGACTACATCTCTCATATACCAACACTAAGACTACATCTCTCATATACCAACACTAAGACTACATCTCTCATATACCAACACTAAGACTACATCTCTCATATACCAACACTAAGACTACATCTCTCATATACCAACACTAAGACTACATCTCTCATATACCAACACTAAGACTACATCTCTCATATACCAACACTAAGACTACATCTCTCATATACCAACACTAAGACTACATCTCTCATATATCAACACTAAGACTACATCTCTCATATATCAACACTAAGACTACATCTCTCATATACCAACACTAAGACTACATCTCTCATATATCAACACTAAGACTACATCTCTCATATACCAACACTAAGACTACATCTCTCATATACCAACACTAAGACTACATCCCTCATATACCAACACTAAGACTACATCTCTCATATACCAACACTAAGACTACATCTCTCATATATCAACACTAAGACTACATCTCTCATATCAAAACTGACACTATATTTCTCATATACCAACACTAAGACTACATCTCTCATATATCAACACTAAGACTACATCTCTCATATACCAACACTAAGACTACATCTCTCATATACCAACACTAAGACTACATCTCTCATATACCAACACTAAGACTACATCTCTCATATACCAACACTAAGACTACATCTCTCATATATCAACACTAAGACTACATCTCTCATATACCAACACTAAGACTACATCTCTCATATACCAACACTAAGACTACATCTCTCATATACCAACACTAAGACTACATCTCTCATATACCAACACTAAGACTACATCTCTCATATCAAAACTGAGACTATATTTCTCATATACCAACACTAAGACTACATCTCTCATATACCAACACTAAGACTACATCTCTCATATACCAACACTAAGACTACATCTCTCATATATCAACACTAAGACTACATCTCTCATATACCAACACTAAGACTACATCTCTCATATATCAACACTAAGACTACAGCTCTCATATATCAACACTAAAACTACATCTCTCATATATCAACACTAAGACTATATTTCTCATATACCAACACTAAGACTACATCTCTCATATATCAACACTAAGACTACATCTCTCATATCAAAACTGACACTATATTTCTCATATACCAACACTAAGACTACATCTCTCATATACCAACACTAAGACTACATCTCTCATATACCAACACTAAGACTACATCTCTCATATACCAACACTAAGACTACATCTCTCATATACCAACACTAAGACTACATCTCTCATTTATCAACACTAAGACTACATCTCTCATATACCAACACTAAGACTACATCTCTCATATACCAACACTAAGACTACATCTCTCATATATCAACACTAAGACTACATCTCTCATATACCAACACTAAGACTACATCTCTCATATACCAACACTAAGACTACATCGCTCATATATCAACACTAAGACTACATCTCTCATATACCAACACTAAGACTACATCTCTCATATACCAACACTAAGACTACATCTCTCATATACCAACACTAAGACTACATCTCTCATATACCAACACTAAGACTACATCTCTCATATACCAACACTAAGACTACATCTCTCATATATCAACACTAAGACTACATCTCTCATATACCAACACTGAGACTACATCTCTCATATACCAACACTAAGACTACATCTCTCATATCAAAACTGAGACTATATTTCTCATATACCAACACTAAGACTACATCTCTCATATACCAACACTAAGACTACATCTCTCATATATCAACACTAAGACTACATTGTCATATACCAACCCTAAGACTATGTCTCTCATATACCAACACTAAGAATACATCTCTCATATATCAACACTAAGACTACATCTCTCATATATCAACACTAAGACTACATCTCTCATATACCAACACTAAGACTACATCTCTCATATACCAACACTAAGACTACATCTCTCATATATCAACAATAAGACTACATCTCTCATATACCAACACTAAGACTACATCTCATATATCAACACTAAGACTACAGCTCTCATATATCAACACTAAGACTACATCTCTCATATATCAACACTAAGACTATATTTCTCATATACCAACACTAAGACTACATCTCTCATATATCAACACTAAGACTACATCTCTCATATCAAAACTGACACTATATTTCTCATATACCAACACTAAGACTACATCTCTCATATATCAACACTAAGACTACATCTCTCATATATCAACACTAAGACTACATCTCTCATATACCAACACTAAGACTACATCTCTCATATATCAACACTAAGACTACATCTCTCATATATCAACACTAAGACTACATCTCTCATATACCAACACTAAGACTACATCCCTCATATACCAACACTAAGACTACATCTCTCATATACCAACACTAAGACTACATCTCTCATATACCAACACTAAGACTACATCTCTCATATACCAACACTAAGACTACATCTCTCATATACCAACACTAAGACTACATCTCTCATATATCAACACTAAGACTACATCTCTCATATATCAACACTAAGACTACATCTCTCATATACCAACACTAAGACTACATCTCTCATATACCAACACTAAGACTACATCTCTCATATATCAACACTAAGAGTACATCTCTCATATACCAACACTAAGACTACATCTCTCATATATCAACACTAAGACTACAGCTCTCATATATCAACACTAAGACTACATCTCTCATATACCAACACTAAGACTACATCTCTCATATATCAACACTAAGACTACATCTCTCATATATCAACACTAAGACTACATCTCTCATATACCAACACTAAGACTACATCTCTCATATACCAACACTAAGACTACATTTCTCATATACCAACACTAAGACTACATCTCTCATATACCAACACTAAGACTACATCTCTCATATATCAACACTAAGACTACATCTCATATCAAAACTGAGACTACATCTCTCATATATCAACACTAAGACTACATCTCTCATATACCAACACTAAGACTACATCTCTCATATACCAACACTAAGACTACATCTCTCATATATCAACACTAAGACTACATCTCTCATATATCAACACTAAGACTACAGCTCTCATATATCAACACTAAAACTACATCTCTCATATATCAACACTAAGACTATATTTCTCATATACCAACACTAAGACTACATCTCTCATATATCAACACTAAGACTACATCTCTCATATCAAAACTGACACTACATTTCTCATATACCAACACTAAGACTACATCTCTCATATACCAACACTAAGACTACATCTCTCATATATCAACACTAAGACTACATCTCATATCAAAACTGAGACTACATCTCTCATATATCAACACTAAGACTACATCTCTCATATACCAACACTAAGACTACATCTCTCATATACCAACACTAAGACTACATCTCTCATATATCAACACTAAGACTACATCTCTCATATACCAACACTAAGACTACATCTCTCATATTTCAACACTAAGACTACAGCTCTCATATATCAACACTAAGACTACATCTCTCATATATCAACACTAAGACTATATTTCTCATATACCAACACTAAGACTACATCTCTCATATATCAACACTAAGACTACATCTCTCATATCAAAACTGACACTATATTTCTCATATACCAACACTAAGACTACATCTCTCATATATCAACACTAAGACTACATCGCTCATATATCAACATTAAGACTACATCTCTCATATACCAACACTAAGACTACATCTCTCATATACCAACACTAAGACTACATCTCTCATATACCAACACTAAGACTACATTTCTCATATATCAACACTAAGACTACATCTCTCATATATCAAAACTGACACTATATTTCTCATATACCAACACTAAGACTACATCTCTCATATATCAACACTAAGACTACATCGCTCATATATCAACACTAAGACTACATCTCTCATATATCAACACTAAGACTACATCTCTCATATACCAACACTAAAACTACATCTCTCATATACCAACACTAAGACTACATCTCTCATATACCAACACTAAGACTACATCTCTCATATACCAACACTAAGACTACATCTCTCATATACCAACACTAAGACTACATCTCTCATATACCAACACTAAGACTACATCTCGCATATACCAACACTAAGACTACATCTCTCATATACCAACACTAAGACTACATCTCTCATATACCAACACTAAGACTACATCTCTCATATACCAACACTAAGACTACATCTCTCATATACCAACACTAAGACTACATCTCTCATATATCAACACTAAGACTACATCTCTCATATACCAACACTAAGACTACATCTCTCATATACCAACACTAAGACTACATCTCTCATATACCAACACTAAGACTACATCCCTCATATACCAACACTAAGACTACATCCCTCATATACCAACACTAAGACTACATCTCTCATATACCAACACTAAGACTACATCTCTCATATCAAAACTGACACTATATTTCTCATATACCAACACTAAGACTACATCTCTCATATATCAACACTAAGACTACATCTCTCATATATCAACACTAAGACTACATCTCTCATATATCAACACTAAGACTACATCTCTCATATACCAACACTAAGACTACATCTCTCATATACCAACACTAAGACTACATCTCTCATATACCAACACTAAGACTACATCTCTCATATACCAACACTAAGACTACATCTCTCATATACCAACACTAAGACTACATCTCTCATATACCAACACTAAGACTACATCTCTCATATATCAACACTAAGACTACATCTCTCATATACCAACACTAAGACTACATCTCTCATATACCAACACTAAGACTACATCTCTCATATACCAACACTAAGACTACATCTCTCATATACCAACACTAAGACTACATCTCTCATATCAAAACTGAGACTATATTTCTCATATACCAACACTAAGACTACATCTCTCATATACCAACACTAAGACTACATCTCTCATATACCAACACTAAGACTACATCTCTCATATATCAACACTAAGACTACATCTCTCATATACCAACACTAAGACTACATCTCTCATATATCAACACTAAGACTACAGCTCTCATATATCAACACTAAGACTACATCTCTCATATACCAACACTAAGACTACATCTCTCATATATCAACACTAAGACTACATCTCTCATATCAAAACTGACACTATATTTCTCATATACCAACACTAAGACTACATCTCTCATATATCAACACTAAGACTACATCTCTCATATATCAACACTAAGACTACATCTCTCATATACCAACAC
Source organism: Entelurus aequoreus (assembly GCF_033978785.1). Classification (NCBI taxonomy): domain Eukaryota; kingdom Metazoa; phylum Chordata; class Actinopteri; order Syngnathiformes; family Syngnathidae; genus Entelurus; species Entelurus aequoreus. The sequence goes on along the minus strand of NC_084749.1, from coordinate 3,168,320 downwards.
TAAGACTACATCTCTCATATACCAACACTAAGACTACATCTCTCATATACCAACACTAAGACTACATCTCTCATATACCAACACTAAGACTACATCTCTCATATATCAACACTAAGACTACATCTCTCATATACCAACACTAAGACTACATCTCTCATATACCAACACTAAGACTACATCTCTCATATACCAACACTAAGACTACATCTCTCATATACCAACACTAAGACTACATCTCTCATATCAAAACTGAGACTATATTTCTCATATACCAACACTAAGACTACATCTCTCATATACCAACACTAAGACTACATCTCTCATATACCAACACTAAGACTACATCTCTCATATATCAACACTAAGACTACATCTCTCATATACCAACACTAAGACTACATCTCTCATATATCAACACTAAGACTACAGCTCTCATATATCAACACTAAAACTACATCTCTCATATATCAACACTAAGACTATATTTCTCATATACCAACACTAAGACTACTTCTCTCATATATCAACACTAAGACTACATCTCTCATATCAAAACTGACACTATATTTCTCATATACCAACACTAAGACTACATCTCTCATATACCAACACTAAGACTACATCTCTCATATACCAACACTAAGACTACATCTCTCATATACCAACACTAAGACTACATCTCTCATATACCAACACTAAGACTACATCTCTCATTTATCAACACTAAGACTACATCTCTCATATACCAACACTAAGACTACATCTCTCATATACCAACACTAAGACTACATCTCTCATATATCAACACTAAGACTACATCTCTCATATACCAACACTAAGACTACATCTCTCATATACCAACACTAAGACTACATCGCTCATATATCAACACTAAGACTACATCTCTCATATACCAACACTAAGACTACATCTCTCATATACCAACACTAAGACTACATCTCTCATATACCAACACTAAGACTACATCTCTCATATACCAACACTAAGACTACATCTCTCATATACCAACACTAAGACTACATCTCTCATATATCAACACTAAGACTACATCTCTCATATACCAACACTGAGACTACATCTCTCATATACCAACACTAAGACTACATCTCTCATATCAAAACTGAGACTATATTTCTCATATACCAACACTAAGACTACATCTCTCATATACCAACACTAAGACTACATCTCTCATATATCAACACTAAGACTACATTGTCATATACCAACCCTAAGACTATGTCTCTCATATACCAACACTAAGAATACATCTCTCATATATCAACACTAAGACTACATCTCTCATATATCAACACTAAGACTACATCTCTCATATACCAACACTAAGACTACATCTCTCATATACCAACACTAAGACTACATCTCTCATATATCAACACTAAGACTACATCTCTCATATACCAACACTAAGACTACATCTCATATATCAACACTAAGACTACAGCTCTCATATATCAACACTAAGACTACATCTCTCATATATCAACACTAAGACTATATTTCTCATATACCAACACTAAGACTACATCTCTCATATATCAACACTAAGACTACATCTCTCATATCAAAACTGACACTATATTTCTCATATACCAACACTAAGACTACATCTCTCATATATCAACACTAAGACTACATCTCTCATATATCAACACTAAGACTACATCTCTCATATACCAACACTAAGACTACATCTCTCATATATCAACACTAAGACTACATCTCTCATATATCAACACTAAGACTACATCTCTCATATACCAACACTAAGACTACATCCCTCATATACCAACACTAAGACTACATCTCTCATATACCAACACTAAGACTACATCTCTCATATACCAACACTAAGACTACATCTCTCATATACCAACACTAAGACTACATCTCTCATATACCAACACTAAGACTACATCTCTCATATATCAACACTAAGACTACATCTCTCATATATCAACACTAAGACTACATCTCTCATATACCAACACTAAGACTACATCTCTCATATACCAACACTAAGACTACATCTCTCATATATCAACACTAAGAGTACATCTCTCATATACCAACACTAAGACTACATCTCTCATATATCAACACTAAGACTACAGCTCTCATATATCAACACTAAGACTACATCTCTCATATACCAACACTAAGACTACATCTCTCATATATCAACACTAAGACTACATCTCTCATATATCAACACTAAGACTACATCTCTCATATACCAACACTAAGACTACATCTCTCATATACCAACACTAAGACTACATTTCTCATATACCAACACTAAGACTACATCTCTCATATACCAACACTAAGACTACATCTCTCATATATCAACACTAAGACTACATCTCATATCAAAACTGAGACTACATCTCTCATATATCAACACTAAGACTACATCTCTCATATACCAACACTAAGACTACATCTCTCATATACCAACACTAAGACTACATCTCTCATATATCAACACTAAGACTACATCTCTCATATACCAACACTAAGACTACATCTCTCATATATCAACACTAAGACTACAGCTCTCATATATCAACACTAAGACTACATCTCTCATATATCAACACTAAGACTATATTTCTCATATACCAACACTAAGACTACATCTCTCATATCAAAACTGAGATTATATTTCTCATATACCAACACTAAGACTACATCTCTCATATACCAACACTAAGACTACATCTCTCATATACCAACACTAAGACTACATCTCTCATATATCAACACTAAGACTACATCTCTCATATATCAACACTAAGACTACATCTCTCATATATCAACACTAAGACTACATCTCTCATATCAAAACTGACACTATATTTCTCATATACCAACACTAAGACTACATCTCTCATATATCAACACTAAGACTACATCGCTCATATATCAACACTAAGACTACATCTCTCATATATCAACACTAAGACTACATCCCTCATATACCAACACTAAGACTACATCTCTCATATACCAACACTAAGACTACATCTCTCATATACCAACACTAAGACTACATCTCTCATATACCAACACTAAGACTACATCTCTCATATACCAACACTAAGACTACATCTCTCATATACCAACACTAAGACTACATCTCTCATATACCAACACTAAGACTACATCTCTCATATACCAACACTAAGACTACATCTCTCATATACCAACACTAAGACTACATCTCTCATATACCAACACTAAGACTACATCTCTCATATATCAACACTAAGACTACATCTCTCATATATCAACACTAAGACTACATCTCTCATATACCAACACTAAGACTACATCTCTCATATATCAACACTAAGACTACATCTCTCATATACCAACACTAAGACTACATCTCTCATATACCAACACTAAGACTACATCCCTCATATACCAACACTAAGACTACATCTCTCATATACCAACACTAAGACTACATCTCTCATATATCAACACTAAGACTACATCTCTCATATACCAACACTAAGACTACATCTCTCATATACCAACACTAAGACTACATCTCTCATATATCAACACTAAGACTACATCTCTCATATACCAACACTAAGACTACATCTCTCATATACCAACACTAAGACTACATCTCTCATATACCAACACTAAGACTACATCTCTCATATACCAACACTAAGACTACATCTCTCATATATCAACACTAAGACTACATCTCTCATATACCAACACTAAGACTACATCTCTCATATACCAACACTAAGACTACATCTCTCATATACCAACACTAAGACTACATCTCTCATATACCAACACTAAGACTACATCTCTCATATCAAAACTGAGACTATATTTCTCATATACCAACACTAAGACTACATCTCTCATATACCAACACTAAGACTACATCTCTCATATACCAACACTAAGACTACATCTCTCATATATCAACACTAAGACTACATTTCTCATATACCAACACTAAGACTACATCTCTCATATATCAACACTAAGACTACAGCTCTCATATATCAACACTAAAACTACATCTCTCATATATCAACACTAAGACTATATTTCTCATATACCAACACTAAGACTACATCTCTCATATATCAACACTAAGACTACATCTCTCATATCAAAACTGACACTATATTTCTCATATACCAACACTAAGACTACATCTCTCATATACCAACACTAAGACTACATCTCTCATATACCAACACTAAGACTACATCTCTCATATACCAACACTAAGACTACATCTCTCATATACCAACACTAAGACTACATCTCTCATATATCAACACTAAGACTACATCTCTCATATACCAACACTAAGACTACATCTCTCATATACCAACACTAAGACTACATCGCTCATATATCAACACTAAGACTACATCTCTCATATACCAACACTAAGACTACATCTCTCATATACCAACACTAAGACTACATCTCTCATATACCAACACTAAGACTACATCTCTCATATACCAACACTAAGACTACATCTCTCATATACCAACACTAAGACTACATCTCTCATATATCAACACTAAGACTACATCTCTCATATACCAACACTGAGACTACATCTCTCATATACCAACACTAAGACTACATCTCTCATATCAAAACTGAGACTATATTTCTCATATACCAAAACTAAGACTACATCTCTCATATACCAACACTAAGACTACATCTCTCATATATCAACACTAAGACTACATTGTCATATACCAACCCTAAGACTATGTCTCTCATATACCAACACTAAGAATACATCTCTCATATATCAACACTAAGACTACATCTCTCATATATCAACACTAAGACTACATCTCTCATATACCAACACTAAGACTACATCTCTCATATACCAACACTAAGACTACATCTCTCATATATCAACAATAAGACTACATCTCTCATATACCAACACTAAGACTACATCTCATATATCAACACTAAGACTACAGCTCTCATATATCAACACTAAGACTACATCTCTCATATATCAACACTAAGACTATATTTCTCATATACCAACACTAAGACTACATCTCTCATATATCAACACTAAGACTACATCTCTCATATCAAAACTGACACTATATTTCTCATATACCAACACTAAGACTACATCTCTCATATATCAACACTAAGACTACATCTCTCATATATCAACACTAAGACTACATCTCTCATATACCAACACTTAGACTACATCTCTCATATATCAACACTAAGACTACATCTCTCATATATCAACACTAAGACTACATCTCTCATATACCAACACTAAGACTACATCCCTCATATACCAACACTAAGACTACATCTCTCATATACCAACACTAAGACTACATCTCTCATATACCAACACTAAGACTACATCTCTCATATACCAACACTAAGACTACATCTCTCATATACCAACACTAAGACTACATCTCTCATATATCAACACTAAGACTACATCTCTCATATATCAACACTAAGACTACATCTCTCATATACCAACACTAAGACTACATCTCTCATATACCAACACTAAGACTACATCTCTCATATATCAACACTAAGAGTACATCTCTCATATACCAACACTAAGACTACATCTCTCATATATCAACACTAAGACTACAGCTCTCATATATCAACACTAAGACTACATCTCTCATATACCAACACTAAGACTACATCTCTCATATATCAACACTAAGACTACATCTCTCATATATCAACACTAAGACTACATCTCTCATATACCAACACTAAGACTACATCTCTCATATACCAACACTAAGACTACATTTCTCATATACCAACACTAAGACTACATCTCTCATATACCAACACTAAGACTACATCTCTCATATATCAACACTAAGACTACATCTCTCATATCAAAACTGACACTATATTTCTCATATACCAACACTAAGACTACATCTCTCATATATCAACACTAAGACTACATCTCTCATATCAAAACTGACACTATATTTCTCATATACCAACACTAAGACTACATCTCTCATATACCAACACTAAGACTACATCTCTCATATACCAACACTAAGACTACATCTCTCATATACCAACACTAAGACTACATCTCTCATATACCAACACTAAGACTACATCTCTCATTTATCAACACTAAGACTACATCTCTCATATACCAACACTAAGACTACATCTCTCATATACCAACACTAAGACTACATCTCTCATATATCAACACTAAGACTACATCTCTCATATACCAACACTAAGACTACATCTCTCATATACCAACACTAAGACTACATCGCTCATATATCAACACTAAGACTACATCTCTCATATACCAACACTAAGACTACATCTCTCATATACCAACACTAAGACTACATCTCTCATATACCAACACTAAGACTACATCTCTCATATACCAACACTAAGACTACATCTCTCATATACCAACACTAAGACTACATCTCTCATATATCAACACTAAGACTACATCTCTCATATACCAACACTGAGACTACATCTCTCATATACCAACACTAAGACTACATCTCTCATATCAAAACTGAGACTATATTTCTCATATACCAACACTAAGACTACATCTCTCATATACCAACACTAAGACTACATCTCTCATATATCAACACTAAGACTACATTGTCATATACCAACCCTAAGACTATGTCTCTCATATACCAACACTAAGAATACATCTCTCATATATCAACACTAAGACTACATCTCTCATATATCAACACTAAGACTACATCTCTCATATACCAACACTAAGACTACATCTCTCATATACCAACACTAAGACTACATCTCTCATATATCAACACTAAGACTACATCTCTCATATACCAACACTAAGACTACATCTCATATATCAACACTAAGACTACAGCTCTCATATATCAACACTAAGACTACATCTCTCATATATCAACACTAAGACTATATTTCTCATATACCAACACTAAGACTACATCTCTCATATATCAACACTAAGACTACATCTCTCATATCAAAACTGACACTATATTTCTCATATACCAACACTAAGACTACATCTCTCATATATCAACACTAAGACTACATCTCTCATATATCAACACTAAGACTACATCTCTCATATACCAACACTAAGACTACATCTCTCATATATCAACACTAAGACTACATCTCTCATATATCAACACTAAGACTACATCTCTCATATACCAACACTAAGACTACATCCCTCATATACCAACACTAAGACTACATCTCTCATATACCAACACTAAGACTACATCTCTCATATACCAACACTAAGACTACATCTCTCATATACCAACACTAAGACTACATCTCTCATATACCAACACTAAGACTACATCTCTCATTTATCAACACTAAGACTACATCTCTCATATATCAACACTAAGACTACATCTCTCATATACCAACACTAAGACTACATCTCTCATATACCAACACTAAGACTACATCTCTCATATATCAACACTAAGAGTACATCTCTCATATACCAACACTAAGACTACATCTCTCATATATCAACACTAAGACTACAGCTCTCATATATCAACACTAAGACTACATCTCTCATATACCAACACTAAGACTACATCTCTCATATATCAACACTAAGACTACATCTCTCATATATCAACACTAAGACTACATCTCTCATATACCAACACTAAGACTACATCTCTCATATACCAACACTAAGACTACATTTCTCATATACCAACACTAAGACTACATCTCTCATATACCAACACTAAGACTACATCTCTCATATATCAACACTAAGACTACATCTCATATCAAAACTGAGACTACATCTCTCATATATCAACACTAAGACTACATCTCTCATATACCAACACTAAGACTACATCTCTCATATACCAACACTAAGACTACATCTCTCATATATCAACACTAAGACTACATCTCTCATATACCAACACTAAGACTACATCTCTCATATATCAACACTAAGACTACAGCTCTCATATATCAACACTAAGACTACATCTCTCATATATCAACACTAAGACTATATTTCTCATATACCAACACTAAGACTACATCTCTCATATCAAAACTGAGATTATATTTCTCATATACCAACACTAAGACTACATCTCTCATATACCAACACTAAGACTACATCTCTCATATACCAACACTAAGACTACATCTCTCATATATCAACACTAAGACTACATCTCTCATATATCAACACTAAGACTACATCTCTCATATATCAACACTAAGACTACATCTCTCATATCAAAACTGACACTATATTTCTCATATACCAACACTAAGACTACATCTCTCATATATCAACACTAAGACTACATCGCTCATATATCAACACTAAGACTACATCTCTCATATATCAACACTAAGACTACATCCCTCATATACCAACACTAAGACTACATCTCTCATATACCAACACTAAGACTACATCTCTCATATACCAACACTAAGACTACATCTCTCATATACCAACACTAAGACTACATCTCTCATATACCAACACTAAGACTACATCTCTCATATACCAACACTAAGACTACATCTCTCATATACCAACACTAAGACTACATCTCTCATATACCAACACTAAGACTACATCTCTCATATATCAACACTAAGACTACATCTCTCATATACCAACACTAAGACTACATCTCTCATATACCAACACTAAGACTACATCCCTCATATACCAACACTAAGACTACATCTCTCATATACCAACACTAAGACTACATCTCTCATATATCAACACTAAGACTACATCTCTCATATACCAACACTAAGACTACATCTCTCATATACCAACACTAAGACTACATCTCTCATATATCAACACTAAGACTACATCTCTCATATACCAACACTAAGACTACATCTCTCATATACCAACACTAAGACTACATCTCTCATATACCAACACTAAGACTACATCTCTCATATACCAACACTAAGACTACATCTCTCATATATCAACACTAAGACTACATCTCTCATATACCAACACTAAGACTACATCTCTCATATACCAAAACTAAGACTACATCTCTCATATACCAACACTAAGACTACATCTCTCATATACCAACACTAAGACTACATCTCTCATATCAAAACTGAGACTATATTTCTCATATACCAACACTAAGACTACATCTCTCATATACCAACACTAAGACTACATCTCTCATATACCAACACTAAGACTACATCTCTCATATATCAACACTAAGACTACATCTCTCATATACCAACACTAAGACTACATCTCTCATATATCAACACTAAGACTACAGCTCTCATATATCAACACTAAAACTACATCTCTCATATATCAACACTAAGACTATATTTCTCATATACCAACACTAAGACTACATCTCTCATATATCAACACTAAGACTACATCTCTCATATCAAAACTGACACTATATTTCTCATATACCAACACTAAGACTACATCTCTCATATACCAACACTAAGACTACATCTCTCATATACCAACACTAAGACTACATCTCTCATATACCAACACTAAGACTACATCTCTCATATACCAACACTAAGACTACATCTCTCATTTATCAACACTAAGACTACATCTCTCATATACCAACACTAAGACTACATCTCTCATATACCAACACTAAGACTACATCTCTCATATATCAACACTAAGACTACATCTCTCATATACCAACACTAAGACTACATCTCTCATATACCAACACTAAGACTACATCGCTCATATATCAACACTAAGACTACATCTCTCATATACCAACACTAAGACTACATCTCTCATATACCAACACTAAGACTACATCTCTCATATACCAACACTAAGACTACATCTCTCATATACCAACACTAAGACTACATCTCTCATATACCAACACTAAGACTACATCTCTCATATATCAACACTAAGACTACATCTCTCATATACCAACACTGAGACTACATCTCTCATATACCAACACTAATACTACATCTCTCATATCAAAACTGAGACTATATTTCTCATATACCAACACTAAGACTACATCTCTCATATACCAACACTAAGACTACATCTCTCATATATCAACACTAAGACTACATTGTCATATACCAACCCTAAGACTATGTCTCTCATATACCAACACTAAGAATACATCTCTCATATATCAACACTAAGACTACATCTCTCATATATCAACACTAAGACTACATCTCTCATATACCAACACTAAGACTACATCTCTCATATACCAACACTAAGACTACATCTCTCATATATCAACAATAAGACTACATCTCTCATATACCAACACTAAGACTACATCTCATATATCAACACTAAGACTACAGCTCTCATATATCAACACTAAGACTACATCTCTCATATATCAACACTAAGACTATATTTCTCATATACCAACACTAAGACTACATCTCTCATATATCAACACTAAGACTACATCTCTCATATCAAAACTGACACTATATTTCTCATATACCAACACTAAGACTACATCTCTCATATATCAACACTAAGACTACATCTCTCATATATCAACACTAAGACTACATCTCTCATATACCAACACTAAGACTACATCTCTCATATATCAACACTAAGACTACATCTCTCATATATCAACACTAAGACTACATCTCTCATATACCAACACTAAGACTACATCCCTCATATACCAACACTAAGACTACATCTCTCATATACCAACACTAAGACTACATCTCTCATATACCAACACTAAGACTACATCTCTCATATACCAACACTAAGACTACATCTCTCATATACCAACACTAAGACTACATCTCTCATATATCAACACTAAGACTACATCTCTCATATATCAACACTAAGACTACATCTCTCATATACCAACACTAAGACTACATCTCTCATATACCAACACTAAGACTACATCTCTCATATATCAACACTAAGAGTACATCTCTCATATACCAACACTAAGACTACATCTCTCATATATCAACACTAAGACTACAGCTCTCATATATCAACACTAAGACTACATCTCTCATATACCAACACTAAGACTACATCTCTCATATATCAACACTAAGACTACATCTCTCATATATCAACACTAAGACTACATCTCTCATATACCAACACTAAGACTACATCTCTCATATACCAACACTAAGACTACATTTCTCATATACCAACACTAAGACTACATCTCTCATATACCAACACTAAGACTACATCTCTCATATATCAACACTAAGACTACATCTCATATCAAAACTGAGACTACATCTCTCATATATCAACACTAAGACTACATCTCTCATATACCAACACTAAGACTACATCTCTCATATACCAACACTAAGACTACATCTCTCATATATCAACACTAAGACTACATCTCTCATATATCAACACTAAGACTACAGCTCTCATATATCAACACTAAAACTACATCTCTCATATATCAACACTAAGACTATATTTCTCATATACCAACACTAAGACTACATCTCTCATATATCAACACTAAGACTACATCTCTCATATCAAAACTGACACTACATTTCTCATATACCAACACTAAGACTACATCTCTCATATACCAACACTAAGACTACATCTCTCATATATCAACACTAAGACTACATCTCATATCAAAACTGAGACTACATCTCTCATATATCAACACTAAGACTACATCTCTCATATACCAACACTAAGACTACATCTCTCATATACCAACACTAAGACTACATCTCTCATATATCAACACTAAGACTACATCTCTCATATACCAACACTAAGACTACATCTCTCATATATCAACACTAAGACTACAGCTCTCATATATCAACACTAAGACTACATCTCTCATATATCAACACTAAGACTATATTTCTCATATACCAACACTAAGACTACATCTCTCATATATCAACACTAAGACTACATCTCTCATATCAAAACTGACACTATATTTCTCATATACCAACACTAAGACTACATCTCTCATATATCAACACTAAGACTACATCGCTCATATATCAACATTAAGACTACATCTCTCATATACCAACACTAAGACTACATCTCTCATATACCAACACTAAGACTACATCTCTCATATACCAACACTAAGACTACATTTCTCATATATCAACACTAAGACTACATCTCTCATATATCAAAACTGACACTATATTTCTCATATACCAACACTAAGACTACATCTCTCATATATCAACACTAAGACTACATCGCTCATATATCAACACTAAGACTACATCTCTCATATATCAACACTAAGACTACATCTGTCATATACCAACACTAAAACTACATCTCTCATATACCAACACTAAGACTACATCTCTCATATACCAACACTAAGACTACATCTCTCATATACCAACACTAAGACTACATCTCTCATATACCAACACTAAGACTACATCTCTCATATACCAACACTAAGACTACATCTCGCATATACCAACACTAAGACTACATCTCGCATATACCAACACTAAGACTACATCTCTCATATACCAACACTAAGACTACATCTCTCATATACCAACACTAAGACTACATCTCTCATATACCAACACTAAGACTACATCTCTCATATACCAACACTAAGACTACATCTCTCATATATCAACACTAAGACTACATCTCTCATATACCAACACTAAGACTACATCTCTCATATACCAACACTAAGACTACATCTCTCATATACCAACACTAAGACTACATCCCTCATATACCAACACTAAGACTACATCCCTCATATACCAACACTAAGACTACATCTCTCATATACCAACACTAAGACTACATCTCTCATATCAAAACTGACACTATATTTCTCATATACCAACACTAAGACTACATCTCTCATATATCAACACTAAGACTACATCTCTCATATATCAACACTAAGACTACATCTCTCATATATCAACACTAAGACTACATCATTCATATACCAACACTAAGACTACATCTCTCATATACCAACACTAAGACTACATCTCTCATATACCAACACTAAGACTACATCTCTCATATACCAACACTAAGACTACATCTCTCATATACCAACACTAAGACTACATCTCTCATATACCAACACTAAGACTACATCTCTCATATATCAACACTAAGACTACATCTCTCATATACCAACACTAAGACTACATCTCTCATATACCAACACTAAGACTACATCTCTCATATACCAACACTAAGACTACATCTCTCATATACCAACACTAAGACTACATCTCTCATATCAAAACTGAGACTATATTTCTCATATACCAACACTAAGACTACATCTCTCATATACCAACACTAAGACTACATCTCTCATATACCAACACTAAGACTACATCTCTCATATATCAACACTAAGACTACATCTCTCATATACCAACACTAAGACTACATCTCTCATATATCAACACTAAGACTACAGCTCTCATATATCAACACTAAGACTACATCTCTCATATACCAACACTAAGACTACATCTCTCATATATCAACACTAAGACTACATCTCTCATATCAAAACTGACACTATATTTCTCATATACCAACACTAAGACTACATCTCTCATATATCAACACTAAGACTACATCTCTCATATATCAACACTAAGACTACATCTCTCATATACCAACACTAAGACTACATCTCTCATATACCAACACTAAGACTACATCTCTCATATACCAACACTAAGACTACATCTCTCATATACCAACACTAAGACTACATCTCTCATATATCAACACTAAGACTACATCTCTCATATACCAACACTAAGACTACATCTCTCATATACCAACACTAAGACTACATCTCTCATATACCAACACTAAGACTACATCTCTCATATACCAACACTAAGACTACATCTCTCATATCAAAACTGAGACTATATTTCTCATATACCAACACTAAGACTACATCTCTCATATACCAACACTAAGACTACATCTCTCATATACCAACACTAAGACTACATCTCTCATATATCAACACTAAGACTACATCTCTCATATACCAACACTAAGACTACATCTCTCATATATCAACACTAAGACTACAGCTCTCATATATCAACACTAAAACTACATCTCTCATATATCAACACTAAGACTATATTTCTCATATACCAACACTAAGACTACATCTCTCATATATCAACACTAAGACTACATCTCTCATATCAAAACTGACACTATATTTCTCATATACCAACACTAAGACTAAATCTCTCATATACCAACACTAAGACTACATCTCTCATATACCAACACTAAGACTACATCTCTCATATACCAACACTAAGACTACATCTCTCATTTATCAACACTAAGACTACATCTCTCATATACCAACACTAAGACTACATCTCTCATATACCAACACTAAGACTACATCTCTCATATATCAACACTAAGACTACATCTCTCATATACCAACACTAAGACTACATCTCTCATATACCAACACTAAGACTACATCGCTCATATATCAACACTAAGACTACATCTCTCATATACCAACACTAAGACTACATCTCTCATATACCAACACTAAGACTACATCTCTCATATACCAACACTAAGACTACATCTCTCATATACCAACACTAAGACTACATCTCTCATATACCAACACTAAGACTACATCTCTCATATATCAACACTAAGACTACATCTCTCATATACCAACACTGAGACTACATCTCTCATATACCAACACTAAGACTACATCTCTCATATCAAAACTGAGACTATATTTCTCATATACCAACACTAAGACTACATCTCTCATATACCAACACTAAGACTACATCTCTCATATATCAACACTAAGACTACATTGTCATATACCAACCCTAAGACTATGTCTCTCATATACCAACACTAAGAATACATCTCTCATATATCAACACTAAGACTACATCTCTCATATATCAACACTAAGACTACATCTCTCATATACCAACACTAAGACTACATCTCTCATATACCAACACTAAGACTACATCTCTCATATATCAACAATAAGACTACATCTCTCATATACCAACACTAAGACTACATCTCATATATCAACACTAAGACTACAGCTCTCATATATCAACACTAAGACTACATCTCTCATATATCAACACTAAGACTATATTTCTCATATACCAACACTAAGACTACATCTCTCATATATCAACACTAAGACTACATCTCTCATATCAAAACTGACACTATATTTCTCATATACCAACACTAAGACTACATCTCTCATATATCAACACTAAGACTACATCTCTCATATATCAACACTAAGACTACATCTCTCATATACCAACACTAAGACTACATCTCTCATATATCAACACTAAGACTACATCTCTCATATATCAACACTAAGACTACATCTCTCATATACCAACACTAAGACTACATCCCTCATATACCAACACTAAGACTACATCTCTCATATACCAACACTAAGACTACATCTCTCATATACCAACACTAAGACTACATCTCTCATATACCAACACTAAGACTACATCTCTCATATACCAACACTAAGACTACATCTCTCATATATCAACACTAAGACTACATCTCTCATATATCAACACTAAGACTACATCTCTCATATACCAACACTAAGACTACATCTCTCATATACCAACACTAAGACTACATCTCTCATATATCAACACTAAGAGTACATCTCTCATATACCAACACTAAGACTACATCTCTCATATATCAACACTAAGACTACAGCTCTCATATATCAACACTAAGACTACATCTCTCATATACCAACACTAAGACTACATCTCTCATATATCAACACTAAGACTACATCTCTCATATATCAACACTAAGACTACATCTCTCATATACCAACACTAAGACTACATCTCTCATATACCAACACTAAGACTACATTTCTCATATACCAACACTAAGACTACATCTCTCATATACCAACACTAAGACTACATCTCTCATATATCAACACTAAGACTACATCTCTCATATCAAAACTGACACTATATTTCTCATATACCAACACTAAGACTACATCTCTCATATATCAACACTAAGACTACATCTCTCATATCAAAACTGACACTATATTTCTCATATACCAACACTAAGACTACATCTCTCATATACCAACACTAAGACTACATCTCTCATATACCAACACTAAGACTACATCTCTCATATACCAACACTAAGACTACATCTCTCATATACCAACACTAAGACTACATCTCTCATTTATCAACACTAAGACTACATCTCTCATATCAAAACTGAGATTATATTTCTCATATACCAACACTAAGACTATATTTCTCATATACCAACACTAAGACTACATCTCTCATATCAAAACTGAGATTATATTTCTCATATACCAACACTAAGACTACATCTCTCATATATCAACACTAAGACTATATTTCTCATATACCAACACTAAGACTACATCTCTCATATCAAAACTGAGACTATATTTCTCATATACCAACACTAAGACTACATCTCTCATATACCAACACTAAGACTACATCTCTCATATACCAACACTAAGACTACATCTCTCATATATCAACACTAAGACTACATCTCTCATTGTTCAGTTTTTTCCGTATTGGCCCTCTGAATAGGGGTTGTCACTCAGCATGAAAGTAATTACTCGCTTTGCATTCTTTGCTTGTTTTATTTAGTAGCAGCAGAAGCATTAGCAGCATTGGCAGCAGCAGCATTAGCAGCATTAGCAGCAGCAGCATTAGCAGCATTAGCAGCAGCAGCATTAGCAGCATTAGCAGCAGCAGCATTAGCAGCATTAGCAGCAGCAGCAGCAGCATTAGCAGCAGCAGCATTAGCAGCATTGGCAGCAGCAGCATTAGCAGCATTAGCAGCAGCAGCATTAGCAGCATTAGCAGCAGCAGCATTAGCAGCATTAGCAGCATTAGCAGCAGCAGCATTAGCAGCATTAGCACCCTAACACCCTCCCCGGATTGCTAATAACCAAATGTAAACAATCAAATGCAGATACTTTTTCTTTTTCTTATGCCTTCTGATCTCTCTCTCTCTCTATGTCCACTACTTGATGTCCATATCCCCCCCCACCCCTCCCTCCACCCCTCCCTCCACACCCCTGATTGTAAATAATGTAAATAATTCAATGTGATTATCTTGTGTGATGACTGTATTATGATGATTGTATATATGATAGTATATATCTGTATCATGAATCAATTTAAGTGGACCCCGACTTAAACAAGTTAAAAACCTTTTGGGGTGTTACCATTTAGTGGTCAATTGTACGGTATATGTACTTCACTGTGCAACCTACTAATAAAAGTCTCAATCAATCAATCAATCAAAGGTAATAACCTAAAAGTAAACATGAATATAAAACAATGTATCTATCTTGAATCATCAAAACATGAACATAATAAAACAATGCATCTATCTTGAATCATCATAATGTAAATAGACATGAATTCATCAACTGAACCATAATGTTATCAACCATGATATGACATATTATCAATCACTGTGATTTTATCCTAACTTATTAATTTTAGCATTACATTTTATTATCACCATTAATTTATGTCAAATAATGTTTTAAATGTAATCAGAATGATTTATAATGTCACCATAATGTCATGGACAAACATACTAAAAAGACATAAAACACCGGCGCTCTGTTTGAGGCACACATTAAACATATGAACACAACTACACATTACACATATGAGCACAACTACACATTAAACATATGAGCACAACTACACATTAAACATATGAGCACAACTACACATTAAACATATGAGCACAACTACACATTAAACATATGAGCACAACTACACATTAAACATATGAGCACAACTACACATTAAACATATGAGCACAACTACACATTACACATATGAGCACAACTACACATTAAACATATGAGCACAACTACACATTAAACATATGAGCACAACTACACATTACACATATGAGCACAACTACACATTAAACATATGAGCACAACTACACATTAAACATATGAGCACAACTACACATTAAACATATGAGCACAACTACACATTAAACATATGAGCACAACTACACATTAAACATATGAGCACAACTACACATTACACATATGAGCACAACTACACATTAAACATATGAGCACAACTACACATTACACATATGAGCACAACTACACATTACACATATGAGCACAACTACACATTAAACATATGAGCACAACTACACATTAAACATATGAGCACAACTACACATTAAACATATGAGCACAACTACACATTACACATATGAGCACAACTACACATTAAACATATGAGCACAACTACACATTACACATGTGAGCACAACTACACATTACACATATGAGCACAACTACACATTACACATATGAGCAGAACTACACATTAAACATATGAGCAGAACTACACATTACACATATGAGCAGAACTACACATTACACATATGAGCAGAACTACACATTACACATATGAGCAGAACTACACATTACACATATGAGCACAACTACACATTAAACATATGAGCAGAACTACACATTACACATATGAGCACAACTACACATTAAACATATGAGCAGAACTACACATTACACATATGAGCACAACTACACATTAAACATATGAGCACAACTACACATTACACATATGAGCACAACTACACATTACACATATGAGCACAACTACACATTAAACATATGAGCACAACTACACATTACACATATGAGCAGAACTACACATTACACATATGAGCACAACTACACATTAAACATATGAGCACAACTACACATTAAACATATGAGCACAACTACACATTACACATATGAGCAGAACTACACATTACACATATGAGCAGAACTACACATTACACATATGAGCAGAACTACACATTACACATATGAGCACAACTACACATTAAACATATGAGCACAACTACACATTAAACATATGAGCACAACTACACATTAAACATATGAGCACAACTACACATTACACATATGAGCAGAACTACACATTACACATATGAGCAGAACTACACATTACACATATGAGCAGAACTACACATTACACATATGAGCACAACTACACATTAAACATATGAGCACAACTACATATTAAACATATGAGCACAACTACACATTACACATATGAGCACAACTACACATTAAACATATGAGCACAACTACACATTACACATATGAGCAGAACTACACATTACACATATGAGCAGAACTACACATTACACATATGAGCAGAACTACACATTAAACATATGAGCACAACTACACATTAAACATATGAGCAGAACTACACATTACACATATGAGCACAACTACACATTAAACATATGAGCACAACTACATATTAAACATATGAGCACAACTACACATTACACATATGAGCACAACTACACATTAAACATATGAGCACAACTACACATTAAACATATGAGCACAACTACACATTACACATATGAGCACAACTACACATTAAACATATGAGCACAACTACACATTACACATATGAGCACAACTACACATTAAACATATGAGCACAACTACACATTAAACATATGAGCACAACTACACATTACACATATGAGCACAACTACACATTAAACATATGAGCACAACTACACATTAAACATATGAGCACAACTACACATTAAACATATGAGCACAACTACACATTACACATATGAGCACAACTACACATTAAACATATGAGCACAACTACACATTACACATATGAGCAGAACTACACATTAAACATATGAGCACAACTACACATTAAACATATGAGCACAACTACACATTACACATATGAGCATAACTACACATTACACATATGAGCACAACTACACATTAAACATATGATCACAACTACACATTAAACATATGAGCACAACTACACATTAAACATATGAGCACAACTACACATTAAACATATGAGCACAACTACACATTACACATATGAGCACAACTACACATTACACATATGAGCACAACTACACCTTAAACATATGAGCACAACTACACATTAAAACATATGAGCACAACTACACATTAAACATATGAGCACAACTACACATTAAACATATGAGCACAACTACACATTAAACATATGAGCACAACTACACATTAAACATATGAGCACAACTACACATTAAACATATGAGCACAACTACACATTAAACATATGAGCACAACTACACATTAAACATATGAGCACAACTACACATTAAACATATGAGCACAACTACACATTAAACATATGAGCACAACTACACATTAACATATGAGCACAACTACACATTAAACATATGAGCACAACTACACATTACACATATGAGCACAACTACACATTAAACATATGAGCACAACTACACATTAACATATGAGCACAACTACACATTAAACATATGAGCACAACTACACATTAAACATATGAGCACAACTACACATTAAACATATGAGCACAACTACACATTACACATATGAGCACAACTACACATTAAACATATGAGCACAACTACACATTACACATATGAGCAGAACTACACATTAAACATATGAGCACAACTACACATTAAACATATGAGCACAACTACACATTACACATATGAGCATAACTACACATTACACATATGAGCACAACTACACATTAAACATATGATCACAACTACACATTAAACATATGAGCACAACTACACATTAAACATATGAGCACAACTACACATTAAACATATGAGCACAACTATACATTACACATATGAGCACAACTACACATTACAACATATGAGCACAACTACACATTAAACATATGAGCACAACTACACATTAAACATATGAGCACAACTACACATTAAACATATGAGCACAACTACACATTAAACATATGAGCACAACTACACATTAAACATATGAGCACAACTACACATTAAACATATGAGCACAACTACACATTAAACATATGAGCACAACTACACATTACACATATGAGCACAACTACACATTAAACATATGAGCACAACTACACATTAAACATATGAGCACAACTACACATTAAACATATGAGCACAACTACACATTACACATATGAGCACAACTACACATTAAACATATGAGCACAACTACACATTACACATATGAGCACAACTACACATTAAACATATGAGCACAACTACACATTAAACATATGAGCACAACTACACATTAAACATATGAGCACAACTACACATTAAACATATGAGCACAACTACACATTAAACATATGAGCACAACTACACATTAAACATATGAGCACAACTACACATTAACATATGAGCACAACTACACATTAAACATATGAGCACAACTACACATTACACATATGAGCACAACTACACATTAAACATATGAGCACAACTACACATTAACATATGAGCACAACTACACATTAAACATATGAGCACAACTACACATTAAACATATGAGCACAACTACACATTAAACATATGAGCACAACTACACATTAAACATATGAGCACAACTACACATTAAACATATGAGCACAACTACACATTAACATATGAGCACAACTACACATTAAACATATGAGCACAACTACACATTACACATATGAGCACAACTACACATTAAACATATGAGCACAACTACACATTAACATATGAGCACAACTACACATTAAACATATGAGCACAACTACACATTAAACATATGAGCACAACTACACATTAAACATATGAGCACAACTACACATTAAACATATGAGCACAACTACACATTAAACATATGAGCACAACTACACATTAAACATATGAGCACAACTACACATTAAACATATGAGCACAACTACACATTAACATATGAGCACAACTACACATTAAACATATGAGCACAACTACACATTACACATATGAGCACAACTACACATTAAACATATGAGCACAACTACACATTAACATATGAGCACAACTACACATTAAACATATGAGCACAACTACACATTAAACATATGAGCACAACTACACATTAAACATATGAGCACAACTACACATTACACATATGAGCACAACTACACATTAAACATATGAGCACAACTACACATTACACATATGAGCAGAACTACACATTAAACATATGAGCACAACTACACATTAAACATATGAGCACAACTACACATTACACATATGAGCATAACTACACATTACACATATGAGCACAACTACACATTAAACATATGATCACAACTACACATTAAACATATGAGCACAACTACACATTAAACATATGAGCACAACTACACATTAAACATATGAGCACAACTATACATTACACATATGAGCACAACTACACATTACACATATGAGCACAACTACACATTAAACATATGAGCACAACTACACATTAAACATATGAGCACAACTACACATTAAACATATGAGCACAACTACACATTAAACATATGAGCACAACTACACATTAAACATATGAGCACAACTACACATTAAACATATGAGCACAACTACACATTAAACATATGAGCACAACTACACATTACACATATGAGCACAACTACACATTAAACATATGAGCACAACTACACATTAAACATATGAGCACAACTACACATTAAACATATGAGCACAACTACACATTACACATATGAGCACAACTACACATTAAACATATGAGCACAACTACACATTACACATATGAGCACAACTACACATTAAACATATGAGCACAACTACACATTAAACATATGAGCACAACTACACATTAAACATATGAGCACAACTACACATTAAACATATGAGCACAACTACACATTAAACATATGAGCACAACTACACATTAAACATATGAGCACAACTACACATTAAACATATGAGCACAACTACACATTAAACATATGAGCACAACTACACATTAAACATATGAGCACAACTACACATTACACATATGAGCACAACTACACATTAAACATATGAGCACAACTACACATTACACATATGAGCAGAACTACACATTAAACATATGAGCACAACTACACATTAAACATATGAGCACAACTACACATTACACATATGAGCATAACTACACATTACACATATGAGCACAACTACACATTAAACATATGATCACAACTACACATTAAACATATGAGCACAACTACACATTAAACATATGAGCACAACTACACATTAAACATATGAGCACAACTATACATTACACATATGAGCACAACTACACATTACACATATGAGCACAACTACACATTAAACATATGAGCACAACTACACATTAAACATATGAGCACAACTACACATTAAACATATGAGCACAACTACACATTAAACATATGAGCACAACTACACATTAAACATATGAGCACAACTACACATTAAACATATGAGCACAACTACACATTAAACATATGAGCACAACTACACATTACACATATGAGCACAACTACACATTAAACATATGAGCACAACTACACATTAAACATATGAGCACAACTACACATTAAACATATGAGCACAACTACACATTACACATATGAGCACAACTACACATTAAACATATGAGCACAACTACACATTACACATATGAGCACAACTACACATTAAACATATGAGCACAACTACACATTAAACATATGAGCACAACTACACATTAAACATATGAGCACAACTACACATTAAACATATGAGCACAACTACACATTAAACATATGAGCACAACTACACATTAAACATATGAGCACAACTACACATTAACATATGAGCACAACTACACATTAAACATATGAGCACAACTACACATTACACATATGAGCACAACTACACATTAAACATATGAGCACAACTACACATTAACATATGAGCACAACTACACATTAAACATATGAGCACAACTACACATTAAACATATGAGCACAACTACACATTAAACATATGAGCACAACTACACATTAAACATATGAGCACAACTACACATTAAACATATGAGCACAACTACACATTAAACATATGAATACAACTACACAAAAGAACTACAAATCCCATCAGCCAAACCAGGAAGTAAAGTGCCGGTGCCGGTATTTTTAACTCAAACCTTCGAACTCTCAAATGCAGCCGGACACACGCAACGTGACAACAATATAATCCAACAGATTTCAATCCGCACATTACTTTTAAATTTGCCAACGTTGTTTAAAAACTAAACAGTGAGTGTTTGCGCTGGTTGTGACGCAGCAAGTCAGCCGCACAACAAGCCCTGCGGACATAGCAGACATACAGCAAACACAAACACATAGCAGACATACAGCAAACACAAACATATAGCAGACATACAGCAAACACAAACATATAGCAGACATACAGCAAACACAAACATATAGCAGACATACAGCAAACACAAACACATAGCAGACATACAGCAAACACAAACACATAGCAGACATACAGCAAACACAAACACATAGCAGACATACAGCAAACACAAACACATAGCAGACATACAGCAAACACAAACACATAGCAGACATACAGCAAACACAAACACATAGCAGACATACAGCAAACACAAACACATAGCAGACATACAGCAAACACAAACACATAGCAGACATACAGCAAACACAAACACATAGCAGACATACAGCAAACACAAACACATAGCAGACATACAGCAAACACAAACACATAGCAGACATACAGCAAACACAAACACATAGCAGACATACAGCAAACACAAACACATAGCAGACATACAGCAAACACAAACACATAGCAGACATACAGCAAACACAAACACATAGCAGACATACAGCAAACACAAACACATAGCAGACATACAGCAAACACAAACACATAGCAGACATACAGCAAACACAAACATATAGCAGACATACAGCAAACACAAACACATAGCAGACATACAGCAAACACAAACACATAGCAGACATACAGCAAACACAAACACATAGCAGACATACAGCAAACACAAACACATAGCAGACATACAGCAAACACAAACATATAGCAGACATACAGCAAACACAAACACATAGCAGACATACAGCAAACACAAACACATAGCAGACATACAGCAAACAGAAAAGCAAAGAAGCGGGCAAGCATGGAATATAAACAATTCAGCTGATCTAACAAAGAAAAGCGGATATAACAAAATTAGTTTACCAGTGGGGTATGCTGGTGGCGAAGCACGCTGTTTTTTACAAACGAAACAATGACGCCATTTTTAAAGCTACGTACATGGTCACCTGTCCGTGGTAGCCCCGCCCAACTTAAAGTCCCAGGTAAGTCCGCCATAAATACATATAGACATAACAAATACACATAATAAATCCAACACTCATATACCAACACTAAGACTACATCTCTCATATACCAACACTAAGACTACATCTCTCATATATCAACACTAAGAGTACATCTCTCATATATCAACACTAAGACTACATCTCTCATATATCAACACTAAGACTACATCTCTCATATATCAACACTAAGACTACATCTCTTATATATCAACACTAAGACTACATCTCTCATATACCAACACTAAGACTACATCTCTCATATACCAACACTAAGACTACATCTCTTATATATTAACACTAAGACTACATCCCTCATATATCAACACTAAGACTACATTCTCATATATCAACACTAAGACTACATTCTCATATACCAACACTAAGACTACATCTCTCATATATCAACACTAAGACTACATCTCTCATATACCAACACTAAGACTACATCTCTCATATACCAACACTAAGACTACATCTCTCATATACCAACACTAAGACTACATCTCTCATATACCAACACTAAGACTACATCTCTCATATACCAACACTAAGACTACATCTCTCATATACCAACACTAAGACTACATCTCTCATATACCAACACTAAGACTACATCCCTCATATATCAACACTAAGACTACATCTCTCATATACCAACACTAAGACTACATTCTCATATACCAACACTAAGACTACATCTCTCATATACCAACACTAAGACTACATCTCTCATATATCAACTCTAAGACTACATCTGTCATATATCAACACTAAGACTACATCTCTCATATACCAACACTAAGACTACATCTCTCATATACCAACACTAAGACTACATCTCTCATATACCAACACTAAGACTACATCTCTCATATACCAACACTAAGACTACATCTCTCATATACCAACACTAAGACTACATCTCTCATATACCAACACTAAGACTACATCTCTCATATACCAACACTAAGACTACATCTCTCATATACCAACACTAAGACTACATCTCTCATATACCAACACTAAGACTACATCTCTCATATACCAACACTAAGACTACATCTCTCATATACCAACACTAAGACTACATCTCTCATATATCAACACTAAGACTACATCTCTCATATATCAACACTAAGACTACATCTCTCATATACCAACACTAAGACTACATCCCTCATATACCAACACTAAGACTACATCTCTCATATACCAACACTAAGACTACATCTCTCATATACCAACACTAAGACTACATCTCTCATATATCAACACTAAGACTACATCTCTCATATACCAACACTAAGACTACATCCCTCATATATCAACACTAAGACTACATCTCTCATATACCAACACTAAGACTACATTCTCATATACCAACACTAAGACTACATCTCTCATATACCAACACTAAGACTACATCTCTCATATATCAACTCTAAGACTACATCTGTCATATATCAACACTAAGACTACATCTCTCATATACCAACACTAAGACTACATCTCTCATATACCAACACTAAGACTACATCTCTCATATACCAACACTAAGACTACATCTCTCATATACCAACACTAAGACTACATCTCTCATATACCAACACTAAGACTACATCTCTCATATACCAACACTAAGACTACATCTCTCATATACCAACACTAAGACTACATCTCTCATATACCAACACTAAGACTACATCTCTCATATACCAACACTAAGACTACATCTCTCATATACCAACACTAAGACTACATCTCTCATATACCAACACTAAGACTACATCTCTCATATATCAACACTAAGACTACATCTCTCATATATCAACACTAAGACTACATCTCTCATATACCAACACTAAGACTACATCCCTCATATACCAACACTAAGACTACATCTCTCATATACCAACACTAAGACTACATCTCTCATATACCAACACTAAGACTACATCTCTCATATACCAACACTAAGACTACATCTCTCATATACCAACACTAAGACTACATCTCTCATATATCAACACTAAGACTACATCTCTCATATATCAACACTAAGACTACATCTCTCATATACCAACACTAAGACTACATCTCTCATATACCAACACTAAGACTACATCTCTCATATACCAACACTAAGACTACATCTCTCATATACCAACACTAAGACTACATCTCTCATATACCAACACTAAGACTACATCTCTCATATATCAACACTAAGACTACATCTCTCATATACCAACACTAAGACTACATCTCTCATATACCAACACTAAGACTACATCTCTCATATACCAACACTAAGACTACATCTCTCATATACCAACACTAAGACTACATCTCTCATATACCAACACTAAGACTACATCTCTCATATACCAACACTAAGACTACATCTCTCATATACCAACACTAAGACTACATCTCTCATATACCAACACTAAGACTACATCTCTCATATATCAACACTAAGACTACATCTCTCATATACCAACACTAAGACTACATCCCTCATATACCAACACTAAGACTACATCTCTCATATACCAACACTAAGACTACATCTCTCATATACCAACACTAAGACTACATCTCTCATATACCAACACTAAGACTACATCTCTCATATACCAACACTAAGACTACATCTCTCATATATCAACACTAAGACTACATCTCTCATATATCAACACTAAGACTACATCTCTCATATACCAACACTAAGACTACATCTCTCATATACCAACACTAAGACTACATCTCTCATATACCAACACTAAGACTACATCTCTCATATACCAACACTAAGACTACATCTCTCATATATCAACACTAAGACTACATCTCTCATATACCAACACTAAGACTACATCTCTCATATATCAACACTAAGACTACATCTCTCATATATCAACACTAAGACTACATCTCTCATATCAAAACTGACACTATATTTCTCATATACCAACACTAAGACTACATCTCTCATATATCAACACTAAGACTACATCTCTCATATATCAACACTAAGACTACATCTCTCATATACCAACACTAAGACTACATCTCTCATATATCAACACTAAGACTACATCTCTCATATACCAACACTAAGACTACATGTCAAAAGTTCAAATTTGAGGCCTGTATATCTAAAATTAAACACATGCATGATTCCTGCTGATATTGCATTGGATCAATATTGGTATCGACCAATGCCCAAGGCTTCAGTATTGGTATCGGCCGATGCCCAAGGCTTCAGTATTGATATCGGCCGATGCCCAAGGCTTCAGTATCGATATCGGCCATTGCCCAAGGCTTCAGTATCGGTATCAGCCAATGCCCAAGGCTTCAGTATCGGTATCAGCCAATGCCCAAGGCTTCAGTATCGGTGTCAAAATGGAAGTGAAAAGTTGCACTCGGACACCCTGACTTAAACACGGCCTTTGACCCGCAGCCCATTGGCACATGTTCATGTTGGTCCTGACAGGCATAGAGTTTGGCCACCCCTGATCCGCACAAACACAGTTCATCAGCATTAACGCTACAAATACACACAATGTGTGATTCCAGTCGGTCTTAATAAAAGTACTTTTAAACTGTCTAAATTCCAGCATCAAGGCCCCCGACTTAAACAAGTTGAAAAACTTATTGGGGTGTTACCATTTAGTGGTCAATTGTATGGAATTATGTACTTCACTGTGCAACCTACTAATAAAAGTCTCAATCAATCAAAAAGGCTTGATTTTGGCCAACTCTCTTGTAAGACTTTTATATAACTGGTAAAAAAAAATAAAAAAACTTAATATGGGACCTTT
The DNA here is from genome assembly GCF_033978785.1 of Entelurus aequoreus. NCBI lineage: Eukaryota > Metazoa > Chordata > Actinopteri > Syngnathiformes > Syngnathidae > Entelurus > Entelurus aequoreus. The sequence goes on along the minus strand of NC_084749.1, from coordinate 3,138,843 downwards.
GAACGTCTATGCTTAAGTCCCATTTTTATTTCATTGTGTTGGTGTAGAACACACATGACAAAATAATGTGTGTAGTAAATGCTAGCATTTGATGCTACCTAAGACAGATCCCATGTCATCCACACACACACACACACACACACACACACACACACACACACACACACACACACACACACACACACAAGCTTTAAGCTGTGATTGGTGCTCATCAAATAGCACACACTAACAGGCAGGTGTGCAAAGTGGGCGTGTCTGCACCTATGAGAGCATCCTTCATGGCAGCAATAACATTGACATTTTGTATATATTGTTTTTCAAATCACCTGACATGTATACTGTGTATATGTACATCATTTATCCTTTTTTTTATGTATTTTTTTATATACATGTTACAGGTTATATAAATGTTATTATTGAATGTATCAAATTGTCAAGTATTGGTGGTGACGTACCCCGAGATGCAGAGATGGCAGGCTTGGTGCAGGAAAAACATGATTTAATGTCCAAATATGCAGGAAAAACACAAACCAGGAACTAGGAGACAGGAAACAGGATACCAGGAAAACAGGTGAACAGGAAGCAGCAAACAGGAAACAGCAAGTTGCAAACAGTCCGCAGCATACAGCTAGTAGCTTCCAGCAAACAGCTGCAACGACAATACTCCAGCACTGACTGGAGGGCAAGGCAGGTCTAAATAGCAGCCGGCTGATTGACAGCAGGTGTGGCCAGGTGCCAATCAGCCGCAGCTGAGGGGGAAACAGCGCTCAGGGAGACAAGCAGGAAACTGAACCAAAATAAGAGCGCTGACAGGAAATAAAAACAACAGAGGAAAAAGCAAAACATAACTAAAGTGTCAGTGACAAACCTGACACAAATGTGATGAATATTTAATGGAGCACAATGGAAAGAAGCCTTTTGGCTTTTTCTGACATCCATTTGCCTTTTTAAAGCATTACATGGATTCCATTCTCTAATATGTCAATAAACTCCACTATCAATCAATCAATCAATAAATCAATAATGGCGACGCTGCAGGAACAAAATGTGAGTGGAAACTATCACAAAATGTGAGTGGAAAGTATCACAAAATGTAAGTGAAAACTATCACAAAATGTAAGTGAAAACTATCACAAAATGTGAGTGGAAACTATCACAAAATGTGAGTGGAAACTATCCCAAAATGATCTGACTTCACAATTGATCATGTTGTACTATTGTTATTATTAGTGCTGTCAAATGATAAAAACATTTTAATCCGACTAATCGCACTTTGGTATTTTGCTGAACTGTGATCAAGCTCCATAAATCCCTTGCATGCATCATTGCAATCAACCTTAAAGACCGCAATGCAATGATATGCTCAGATTGTCATACAGGAACATTTATTTCATGTATTACATTTATTTCATCAAATCTTGCTGACAGTTTTATCTAAAGATTAAATTATGGTTAATTATGGAGTGAAATTTGCCAGCAAGCACACCTGCAGTTGAGGTAAAGGAACATGAAAGGTCAAGATAAATGTGATTCATCTTTGTTTATACATGATAAATGTGATCATGTTTTGTTATTAATCTCATGAGTTAATAACTTTGACAGTCCATATTTCTTTGTTTGCTGTCTTTCTTCTTTCATTGCCAAATAAAATGAAGTGTCACAAATGTTGAATACAATAAGTCAGGGGTCGGCAATCCGCGGCTCCGGAGCCGCATGCGGCTCTTTGACCACTCTGATGCGGCTCAGCTAGGGCTAAATCTCCCAGGAGATTTATGGGTGTCAATGTCACTCATAGATAACTCCCAGGTGAACAATAACCCTATTTAGACTCTAATGACTAAATAAAGGACGTGCCCTAATGGCACTGCAGTAATTGTCCTCTATAGCTTTTATATACAGCATGCTAGTCCAGCCATATATTACATGTTGTTATTACTTGCACACACAGGTGACAGCAAAGCATACTTACTCATCAGCCACACATCTTACACTGACGGTAGCCGTATCAAACAACTTTAACATTGTTACGTTACAAATATGCGCCACACTGTGAACCCCACACCAAAAAAGAATGAAAAACACATTTCTGGAGAACATCTGCACTGTAACACAACATAAACACAACACAACCATTACCCAGAATCCGCTACCACAACCCCCCACACATCAACCCCCCCCCCCCCCCCCCCTCCCTTGCGTTGGTTGAGGGAAATTTAGTGCTGCATGGGATTCTGGGTATTGGTACCGTCAGTGTAAGATGTGTATTGGTACCGTCAGTGTAAGATGTGTATAGGTACCGTCAGTGTAAGATGTGTATTAGTACCGTCAGTGTAAAATGTGTGGCTGCTGACCTAGTACGGAAGAGTTAGTGCCGCATGGGATTCTGGGTATTGGTACCGTCAGTGTAAGATGTGTGGCTGCTGAGGTAGTAGCCTTGCTGTCACTGATGTGAGAAAGTTGAAACTCCATTGTACGTGTGGTCGAGCAGGTACACTGTTAGGGCAGACTCTAGAGGGCGCCAAATGCAGAGTCATCACGCTCTGAAATTCGGAGTC
>NC_084749.1:3121288-3131288 GCF_033978785.1 Entelurus aequoreus | reverse complement strand
GATGTGCTCCAAGGTGCCCCTCCTCTGGCACAGTTTACACTCCGGAGTGTCTGCTAGGCCCCAGATGTGCAGGTTGGCGGGGCATGGGAGGACATCGTACACAGACTGTATGAGGAATTTTGTGCGCAGAGGTTCAGCTCTCCAGAGCTCTGCCCAGGTGAGTTTTCGAGGTTCTGCATGCTCCCACCTTGTCCACGCCCCTTGTTTGGACATGCTGACCATCCGGCAGCAACGTTCTTCCTCCACCTCTGCACGGATCTCCTCTTGGACCAGTTGGCGCTTCTCCTTGCCACGGGCCCGGTCCCAACGTGGCTTTGGAAAGCTGCCGAGGCCTGCCCTTCCCCTTGCCACAGTACCCAACAAGGTTTTGTGCCTCAGCCGCGCCTCTGCTCTGCTTACGGCTTCTTGTGCCTGCCACTTCCTCCCGGTCTTAACAACGATTCCTGCCGAGGCGACCTTGACATCTGCGGAGTCTCTGTACATCATTACCTTTCTGGAGCGGGTGACTTTGAATTCCTCCAACAGTCCCCTGAGAGGGAGCTGCAGCTTGGTGGAATGGCCATAAAGAGCAATGCTGCTTAAGGACCGAGGGAGCCCCAGCCATCTCCTCAGGAACTGGCTGATGGTCTTCTCTAGTACCTCAACCGTTGTCATTGGTACCTCGTAGATTAACAGAGGCCAGAGTATTCTAGGCAAGACTCCGTGTTGGTACATCCAGGCTTTAAACTTTCCTGGGAGACCAGATTTGTCGATGGCTGTGAGCCATGAGGTCAGGTCGCTCTTTGTCTGCTGCAAGGCCACTGCGTCCTTCAGGGAGCTATCAAAGATCTTGCCCAGGCTCTTAACAGGTCTTTCGGTCACCGTTGGAATCAAGTACCCTCCAACTGTAAAGCGGAAATGGTCGGCCACTTTACCTTTCTTTAGGACCAGAGACCTGGACTTTGCTGGCTTGAAGCTCATCTTTGCCCATGTGATGAGCCGTTCAAGCCCCTGGAGGAGCCACCTGCACCCAGGCACAGATGTGGTCATCACTGTCAAGTCATCCATAAAAGCTCTTATGGGGGGCTGCCGGGTCCCAGATCTTGATTTTGGCCCTCTGCATTCAACCTCCGCAGACTTGACAATCATGTTCATTGCCAAGGAGAAGAGTGACACTGAGATTGTACAACCAGTGATTATGCCCTTCTCCAGGCGGTGCCAGGCAGATGTTACTTGGCTTGAGGAGACTCTTGCTTCGAAGTTGTTGTAGTAGTCCATGATGAGGTTACAGATTTTCCCAGGAACATGGTGTCTTGTCAGTGCTATTTCAACAAGTTTGTGCGGGATAGATCCGTAGGCGTTGGTTAAGTCAAGCCAGAGAGTTGCCAAATCTCCTTTGTTCTCCCTTGCCTCCCGGATCAACTGTGTCACCACTCCTGTATGCTCCAGGCACCCAGGCACTCCAGGTACTCCCCCCTTCTGGACAGAGGTGTCTATGTAGGCATTCTTCAAGAGGAACTCGGTAAGTCGTTGGGACAGGATCTTAAAGAAAATCTTGCTCTCAACGCTGAGCAGCGAGATTATACGAAACTGCTCGATGTTGCTGGAGTTCTCTTCTTTCGGGATCCAGACGCCCTCCGCGTATCTCCACTGAGCAGAGACTTTCCCTCTCCGCCAAATCACCTTCAAGATCTTCCACAGACGCTTGAGGAGCCGTGGACACTGCTTGTAGACCTTGTAGGGTACACCGCTGGGGCCGGGGACAGAACCAGATCTAGCAGCTTTCACAACTTCCTTAACCTCTGCCAGGGTGGGTTCATCACTGTTGAATTGGGACACTGGATCTGCTGGAGTCACCAGTGCCTCAGAAGGGCCAAGCTCTTGATCTCTTGAAGAGTCACTGAAGGTGGCATTGAGATGATGGTCAATCTCTTCTACAGGGCAAGCGAGGTGACCACTTCGCTTCTGGCCCAAAAGCCTCTTAGTGAAGGTGAAGGGGTTGCCTATGAAGGCGCTTCGCTTCCGTGCCTTTTCCTTTCCCCTCCTTCGGTGCCATTCGGCCCTCCTCAACGTGATGAGCTTCTTTCTTACGATGTTAGTGAGTTCTGACAGAGGAGTTCTCTCCTCTTCCTTGGCTGCCTTAAACTGGCGTCTTAAGGATTTGAGTTCTTGCCTCAACTCGCTTATCTTGACTTCGCGCCGATTGAGTTTTGCTGGGTTTCTAGCTGCTCCTTGCTTCTGTTCCACTCCAAAACGCTCACCTCCTATGCTCATTATGAGGGAGCACATGGTTTGAAGTTTCTGGTCAGCGTCACCCTTCGAAATGGATTCCAGGGCTTCATCTACGTCCTCATCCAGCTTGGTCCACTCCTTGCTGTTAGCGACAGGCCACTTTACCCGGCGGTGTTCCGATTTTCTGCTTGGTGGGGGGAAACGTGTTGCTTGGAGGTTCCGGGTACTGTGGGGAGACTCCGGACCTGGCTCCTCCTCCGTCTGACCAGGTTCTGCAGCAGGCACAACAGGAACTGTTGCATCTGCTGCCGTTTCTGAGCGTCGCTTCACTTGTTCCCTCCCAAGGCAGGCCATCTTAGTCTGGTGGATCTTCAGACCTCTCGAGTTCTTGCAGACCTTGCCACATATGCAGACTGCGCTCGTAATCCGTTGTCCATTTGCTTGGGTCATAACCATTAAATCCGTCCTGTTGGGATGCTCATCCTCCCCCCCTCTCGGGCATCCCTGGGGGTATTTTCCTGTAGGGTTCTTCGTAGCAAGATTTGGGTGCCCCCTCGCGGGAGCTGTAGGTCAGGGGGCTGGCCTTCCCTACCCCGGTTGCCGTCTCTCCGGGCTGTCCACTGTCTCTCCAGTTGTCACCACTCTTTTCGTGGACGTCATCCAGCCTTTCCTGGAGGTCACTGGCTCAGCCAGATGTGATAGAACTTGAACACACCTCACGGTGATGCTTGGACACGTCATCAGTGATAAACCCGGGGTCATAGGGTGTTTCGGGTCTTTAATCATCAGACACCCTCGCCCGGGCGACCCAGCCGGGGGTGATCAGACCCCGGCCTGTGTCCAAGTAGCGCACCACGGATCCCCCCTACGGATCCACAGCCACCGGGAGGCCTTTTCTGCGGCCTCTAGGACAACATGTAAAATATAGTTTAAACTAAACACAACATGTAAAATATAGTTTAAACTAAACACAACATGTAAAATATAGTTTAAACTAAACACAACATGTAAAATATAGTTTGTCTACATCATGCAGGGTCCTAAGTATATATATATATATATATATATATATATATATATATATATATATATATATATATATATATATATATATATAGTGTATATACACTATATATAGTGTATATACACTATATATATAGTGTATATACACTATATATATATATAGTGTATATACACTATATATAGTGTATATACACTATATATATATATATATATATATATATATATATATATATATATATATATATATATATATATATATATATATATATATATATGTATATAGTGTATATACACTATATGTAGTGTATATACACTATAAATAGTGTATATACACTATATATATATATATATAGTGTATATAGTGTATATACACTATATATAGTGTATATACACTATATATAGTGTATATACACTATATATATATATATATATATAGTGTATATAGTGTATATACACTATATATAGTGTACATACACTATATGTAGTGTATATGCACTATATGTAGTGTATATACAGTATATATATAGTGTATGTACACTATATATATATATATATATATATATATATATATATATATATATATATATATATATATATATATATATATATATATATATATATATATATATATATATATATATATATATATATATATATATAGTGTATATACACTATATCAGGGGTCGGCAACCCGCGGCTCCGGAGCCGCATGCGGCTCTTCGATCACTTTGGTGCGGCTCAGCTTGTCACGGCCATGGCGCATTGGAATGCGCCCTCATCCTTGCGCTCTGCTTGTCAAACCTTGGGACACGCCCACGGCCGCGCACATCCAGGGACGTGCCGCGCGCTTCTCCTCCTGCAGCAGCCACCAGCTGCAATCATTCACCGGCAATCGGCGCCGGGATATAGTCTTCTGTACCGTAAGCCGACACAAGCGTTATGCTCTCTCTCTCTCTCTACGTGTCTAGCTCCGCGTTTCATTGTTTTTCCTTGTGCTTCCAGCGTCTGCCCGTGTTCCTGTGTTGGCAAGCTGTGCGTCTCGTCACACGTCTGACTTACACCATACACACTCTTGGATTTTGTCACACACCATTCTATAGTTTATTAATATTGTTTATTATATATATATATATTTTAATTTTTTTTAACTATATATATATATATATATATATATATATATATATATATATATATATATATATATTTTATTTATTTTTTTTTTAAACTATATATATAATAAATCATTGAACATTACTGCCCTCTGGTTTGGTGTCTGAGCCGTCATCTCCCTCTGCAAACCATAACACAGCTGTTGAAAATAATTAATGAGTATTTAAATAAAATGTATTTTAATTTTAGTTAATTCATTTTCAAAATGTAATTCTATTAAGATTATTATGGCGATCTTATAAAATGTGTTAACATATTTTTGTCGCTCTTGATACACGTCACAACCTCCATGTGCGACACCTGCCAGTGTGTGGTTACTTCAACTTTTCGACCCCAGGTAGGCTTACTATGGAGAATTCAAAGAAAAGAAAAGTGTCTGAAGAAAACAGAACGTTCAATGCTACGTGGGCAGATGCATTTGCTTTCACTGCTGACGAGACTGGTTTACCCGTGTGCTTAATATGCAATGAGAAACTCGCTAACAACAAAAAGTCAAATGTCGCAAGGCATTTTCAAAATAAACACGCAGCATTTGCTCAAAAATATCCGGATGGAGATGAGAGAAAAAAAGCTGTTTCTGAACTGACGCGGAAGGCTGATTTGAGCAAAAATCACTTCAAGAAGTGGATGAAGTCTGCAAATACAAGTACATATGCTAGTTTTGTTGCAGCTCAGGAAATAGTAAGGCACGGAAGCCGTTTACAGATGGAGAATATTTAAAAGAATCTTTCATTAAGATTTCAGAACATCTATTCACGGACTTTAAAAACAAGAGTGAAATTGTGCAGAAAATCAAGGATATGCCTCTCTCTGCAAAGACTGTCAAAGACAGAACCATAAAAATGGCAGAAGACATCACCAGACAGCAAATTAAAGACATCAATTCAGCTGTTGCCTACTCAATTGCCTGTGATGAATCTAAAGACAAAGGTGATATTGAACAAATAGCGCTGTTCTGCCGGTATGGTAAATTCTGCTGGGCCACAGGAAGAAATTATTGAGTTGATACCACTAAAAGGCCAAACACGGGGGAAGACGTCTGTGAGGCTGTCTTAAATTGTTTAAGAGCCAAAGGAATAAACACCGACCACCTGGTGTCAGTGGCTACAGACGGGGCACAAGTATGACAGGAGCGCACAAGGGCTTTGTGGCTTTACTGCAGAAGTCGCTGGACAGAAAGTTGCTGACTTTTCACTGCATCCTGCACCAAGAGGCTCTGTGTGCTCAAACATTTCCTCCGGAATGTACAGACGTAATGAATGTTGTCATTCAGATTGTCAATAAAATAATAGCGAAAGGTTTAAATCACCGTCAGTTTCGTTCGTTACTGGACGAGCTAGAAAGCAATTATTCTGATCTTCTGTTGCACAACAAAGTCCGGTGGCTGTCCAGAGGCGAGGTGCTGAAACGCTTTGCCGCGTGTCTGGAAGAGGTGAAAACCTTTCTGGGCAGCAGAGGGCTCACCTATCCTGTGTTGGAACAGCCAGAGTGGCTGGAAAAGCTACACTTCATGGTCGACATAACAGCGCACCTGAACACGCTAAACACAGCTCTTCAGGGGAAAGGACACACAGCCCTGCACATGTTGGAGGAGGTTTTGGCATTCGAGCGCAAGTTGACAGTGCTTGCCAAAGATTTACAAAAAGGTACACTGTCACACTTCCCAGTTTGAGTGAGTTGAAAAAAGCTCACATTGTAAATTTAGACTATTTGCATTCTGCAGTCATTGCAATGCAAACATCGTTTGGAAAACGATTCACTGAGTTCCGAGAGGAAAAAACCACATTATCCTTCCCTGTCACTCCCCTCAGCCTCGATCCATCACTGTTAAATATGACAGCAGTTCCAGGTGTGAGTCCACCTGATCTCGAGATGGAACTGGCTGACATGGCCGACAAAGACATGTGGGTGTCCAAGTTAAAGCGCATGACAGCGGACCTTGAAGATATTTCACGCCAGAAGGCCATTCTTGCTCAGAATCACAATTGGTGTGATATTGAAAACCTCCCCAAACCAGACAAACTTCTGTTCGAAACTTGGAACACTATGCCCAACTTCTATGTGAACATGAAGAAGTATGCACTTGGGGTCCTGTCAATCTTTGGATCCACATATGTATGTGAGCAGGTGTTCTCCAACATGAACTTTATTAAAAACAAACATCGCACACGCCTCACAGATGAGAGCTTACAATCCTGTGTGAAGATGAAGGTGACGTCATACAGCCCTGATGTGGAGACGCTGTGCGCTGTTGTTCAGGAACAGAAATCCCATTGACCAAGTATGATAAATATTTTAATTTCCTATAATTTTGCATATATTCAACATTTTTAATTGTTCAGTGAAATAGACATTTTATTATTCAGGTTGGCAGCTGACTGCACAGCGCCAGTAGAAGGATGACGGCACAGAGAGAGAGGAAGGCATTTTTTGTTCTCTGCTAGTGGATCATTTAAGTTCGGCGTTTTGTTTTTTCATTAATACAAGGAGGACTTAAATAGACATTTAAGTATTTTACTTAACCTTCAACCCGACGTCTTTTTCTGAGTTAAAAACGTTTTGTTGCATGCAGAAATGTTATTTCATTTTCTCTGCAGTCGTTCATTGATTTCATAAATGTAACCCATAATAGTTTGTTTCTATATAGCACAAAGCAAAAACAATTATATACAGTGTTATTTCATTTAAAATTTCAAAAAAGTTTTGCGGCTCCCATTGTTTTCTTTAATTTGTGAAACGGGTCAAAATGGCTCTTTGAGTGAAAAAGGTTGCCGACCCCTGCACTATATATATACTTTAATCCAGCAGTGATTCAAGGGCGAACTCTGCTGGACATATTCAGTATTACATGCATTATAATACAAGCAATACATTGTTTTCAATGGCCACATAGTTTGAACTAAACACAACATGTAAAATATAGTTTGTCTACATCATGCAGGGTCCTAAGTATATATATATATAAATATATATATATATATATATATATATATATATATATATATATATATATATATATATATATATATATATATATATAGTGTATATACACTATATATAGTGTATATACACTATATATATATAGTGTATATACACTATATATATAGTGTATATACACTATATATATATATATATAGTGTATATACAATATATATATATATATATATATATATATATATATATATATATATATATATATATATATATATATATATATATATATATATATATATATATATATATAGTGTATATACACTATATGTAGTGTATATAAACCAGGGGTCGGCAACCCGCGGCTCCGGAGCCGCATGCGGCTCCTTGACCACTCTGATGCGGCTCAGCTACATACTTGCCGACCCCCCCGATTTTCCCAGGAGATTTATGGATGTCAGTGTCTCTCCTAGATAACTCCCAGGGAAAAAATAATCCTATTTACACTCTAATTACTAAATAAAGGGCGTGCCCTAATTGCACTGCAGTATTTGTCATCTATAGGGATGTGCGTATCGATCCCGTGGTATCGATATATCGATACTCACACGCTACTCATTTGGCATCACTTTTCTGAAAAAAGTATGGATTTAAACCAAAAAAGGGCGTGTGGGGGGTGCAAGCATCACTTTCAGATGTTTTTGATGACTTACTTAACTTCCTATGTGCTGGGACACACCTGTACCTGGCAGAGTATAGAGCTGGCCCAGTCACGTGACAGGAGACAGCCAATGAGCGTAGTCAACGTGCAACACACACACACACACACACACACACACACACACACACACACACACACACACACACACACACACACACACACACACACACACACACACACACACACACACACACACACACACACACACACACACACACACAGCCAGCCGACAGCGATGCAGCCATGCAGGCATATCCAGTGTTGTCCAATTGTTGACTTAAAACAGGCATTGTTTTTGTTTTTTTTTAGTAATGTTTACTGAATATTTTTGTTTAAATGATTATCCTAAATTCAAATAATTTCCACACAGGGGAATTTACTGTTAGTTGAAAATTGCTTGAGTATTTAAAACAAGATAAGAAAGAGATACAATTTGGAGATTCTTCATCTTTGCATTACAGTTTTATTTTTTTCCAAGAAAATCTTGAATATATGATTGAATGTGATTTTGATCTGTGACATGATTTCTTACATTTTGAAAACATTAGCCTATTTCATATTTCATTAATTGCTAATTATATCACAAACTTTAAAAAATAACTGCAGCTTCTTGCAATTCGGATTTGACAGTTAATTGGAAAGCCCTAATATCCAATTATTATTATATATAATTATTAATATATATAATATTTAATTTATTTTTCGTATTTATGTTATTTATTTTAATTTTACTTTTATTATATATTGACCATAATACATGTGGTATAAATGGTCTGTATTTGTCTTGTGGTTTGTCTTATATAATAATAGTAATAATATTTTTGACTGACAAAAATTGCCAATAAGAAATTAATGGTATTGGTATCGCCCATCACTAGTCCTCTATAGCACTTACATACAGCATGCCAGTCCAGCCACATATTGCAAGTTGTTATTACTTGCACACACAGGAGACAGCAAAGTATACTTACTCATCAGCCACACAGTTTACACTGACGGTAGCCGTATCAAACAACTTTAACATTGTTACGTTACAAATATGCGCCACACTGTGAACCCACACCAAAAAAGAATGAAAAACACATTTCTGGAGAACATCCCACCGTAACACAACATAAACACAACACAATCATTACCCAGAATCCCATGCAGCCCTAACTCTTCCGGTCTAGATTATACACCCCGCTACCACCAAATCCCCCCACACATCACCCCCCCTCCCCCCTCTCTGTGCGTTGGTTGAGCGGAAGAGTTAGTGCTGCATGGGATTCTGGGTATTGGTACCGTCAGTGTAAGATGTGTGGCTGCTGAACTAGTACGCCTTGCTGTCACTTAGATGAACAAGCTAAAACTGCATTCTACCTGTGGTTGAGCAGGTGCACTGTTAGGGCAGCCTGTAGATGGCACCAAATGCAGTGTCGTTTCGCTCTAATGTCCGGGAGTCTCCCGGGTTAAATGAGAGGATTGACAAGTATGATGCGATCGGGTGACAATCACTCAAAAACCCCAATATCCACATTAAAGAGCGTGCCGGTGCGTGTGTCTGAGAGCCCTGGTTAACATAGCACACAGCATTTAAGCTCTGTACGCGGTGTTTTTCATTTTTAATTTTATTTTGTGGCTCCCATTACTTTCTTTAATTTGTGAAACTTGCCAAAATGGCTCTTTGAGTGGTAAAGGTTGCCGACCCCTGATATAAACTATATATAGTGTATATACACTATATATATATATATAGTGTATATACACTACATATAGTGTATATACACTATATATATATATATACATATATATATATATATATATATATATATATATATATATATATATATATATATATATATATATATATATATATATATATATATATGTATATATATATATATATATATATATATATATATATATATATATATATATATATATATATATATATATAATATA
>NC_084749.1:3047888-3112888 GCF_033978785.1 Entelurus aequoreus | reverse complement strand
ACAATCCACTCTTCCCTCACTCGTGAACAAGACTCCGAAATACTTGAAGTCCTCCACTTGGGTCAGGGTCTCCTCCCCAACCCGGAGATGGCACTCCACCCTTTTCCGGGCGAGAACCATGGACTCGGACTTGGAGGTGCTGATTCTCATCCCAGTCGCTTCACACTCGGCTGCGAACCGATCCAGTGAGAGCTGAAGATCCTGGCCGGATGAAGCCATCAGGACCACATCACCTGCAAAAAGCAGAGACCTAATCCTGCAGCCACCAAACCAGATCCCCTCAACGCCTTGACTGCGCCTAGAAATGCTGTCCATAAAAGTTATGAACAGAATGGGTGACAAAGGGCAGCCTTGGCAGAGTCCAACCCTCACTGGAAACGTGTCCGACTTACTGCCGGCAATGCGGACCAAGCTCTGACACTGATCATACAGGGAGCGGACCACCACAATCAGACAGTCCGATACCCCATACTCTCTGAGCACTCCCCACAGGACTTCCCGGGGTACACGGTCGAATGCCTTCTCCAAGTCCACAAAGCACATGTAGGCTGGTTGGGCAAACTCCCATGCACCCTCAAGGACTCTATCGAGAGTATAGAGCTGGTCGACAGTTCCACGACCAGGACGAAATCCACACTGTTCCTCATGAATCCGAGGTTCGACTATCCGGCGTAGCTCCAGTACACCTGAATAGACCTTAACGGGAAGGCTAAGGAGTGTGATCCCACGATAATTGGAACACACCCTCAGGTTCCCCTTTTTAAAGAGAGGAACCACCAACCCGGTCTGCCTATCCAGAGGTAGCACCCCCGATGTCCACGCGATGTTGCAGAGTCTTGTCAACCAAGACAGCCCCACAGCATCCAGAGCCTTTAGGAACTCCAGGCGGATCTCATCCACCCCCGGGGCCTTGCCACCGAGGAGCTTTTTAACTACCTCTGCAACCTCAGCCCCAGAAATAGGAGAGCCCACCACAGATTCTCCAGGCACTGCTTCCTCATAGGAAGACGTGTTGGTAGGATTGAGGAGGTCTTCGAAGTATTCCCTCCACCGATCCACAACATCCGCAGTGGAGGTCAGCAGCACACCATCCTCACCATACACGGTGTTGATAGTGCACTGCTTCCCCTTCCTGAGGCGGCGGATGGTGGTCCAGAATCGCTTCGAAGCCGTCTGGAAGTCGTTTTCCCATGGCTTCTCCGAACTCCTCCCATGTCCGAGTTTTTGCCTCCGCGACCGCTGAAGCCGCACACCGCTTGGCCTGTCGGTACCCGTCTGCTGCCTCTGGAGTCCTATGAGCCGAAAGAGTCCTATCGGGTTCTTTCGGCTCATAGGACTCCAGAGGCAGCTACCGCACCGAGGTACCGCACAGGCACCAACGGCGACCTGTGCGGCCTCCAAGCGGCTCGCCTCGACAATAGATGTACGGAACATCGTCCACTCGGACTCAATGTCCAGCACCTCCCTCGTGACAATTCCAGCCTCCGGAAGAACTTTGAACATGTCACATATATGTATATGTGTGTATATATACATAACAGATATATTTATGTGTTATTTACAAATGTATTTAATGAACATACATTATCAAAACAAACACTTAAAATAAATTAAGTACATTTTGCCAATGCATTTAGCTTAAAATAAACCTACATAACTATTTTTTTATTTAATGATTAAACATTTCAGAAAAATACAAACAGCTGATGTTTTCTTTTTTTTAAGCAAATGAATGGCTAAAGCATATATAATTCATATTTGCTTTATATATATATTCATATTTTATGAATAAATAGCACATTTCACTGGGGTCACATCAGTAAATCTATTGTGAAAGCTGATGTTAATTGTGTGTTACCATCACAGTTAAATGTGTGTTACCATCACAGTTAAATGTGTGTTACCATCAGCGTTAAATGCATGTTACCGTCAGAGTTAAATGTGTGTTACCATCAGAGTGTGGTCCTGGAAGTGGAGGGAGTGTATCTGTGGGGTAGTGCCCACACCAATCACATGCCACAACACTACTAAGTTGCTTTGGCACATTGTCAAACCTGCAAGTGCACACACACACACACACACACACACACACACACACACACACACAATGAAGGAGTTAAAGGCCTACTGAAATGAATTTTTTTTATTTAAACGGGGATAGCAGATCTATTCTATGTGTCATACTTGATCATTTCGCGATATTGCCATATTTTTGCTGAAAGGATTTAGTATAGAACAACGACGATAAAGATTGCAACTTTTGGTATCTGATAAAAAAAAGGCTTGCACCTACCGGAAGTAGCGTGACGTAGTCAGTTGAACATATACGCAAAGTTCCCTATTGTTTACAATGATGGCCGCATGAAGTGAGAGAGATTCGGACCGAGAAAGCGACAATTTCCCCATTAATTTGAGCGAGGATGAAAGATTTGTGGATGAGTAAAGTGCAAGTGAAGGACTAGTGGGGAGTTGAAGCTATTCAGATAGGGAAGATGCTGTGAGAGCCGGGGGTGACCTGATATTCAGCTGGGAATGACTACAACAGTAAATAAACACAAGACATATATATACTCTATTAGCCACAACACAACCAGGCTTATATTTAATATGCCACAAATTAATCCTGCATAAAAACACCTGCGTGTTTGTTATGCTACCTCCTAGCTCCTCTGCTAGCTCCTAGCTCCATAGAACACGCCAATACAATTCAAACACCTGATCAACACACAATCACTCAGCCCAAAAGACCGTTTACCTAACCCAAGGTTCATAAAGCTTATATATTTTTAAAAAGTTACGTACGTGACGCGCACATACGGTCAAGTTATCGAATGTTTAGCAGCCAAGGCTGCATACTCACGGTACCTGATATTCAGCTGGGAATGACTACAACAGTAAATAAACACAAGACATATATATACTCTATTAGCCACAACACAACCAGGCTTATATTTAATATGCCACAAATTAATCCTGCATAATAACACCTGCGTGTTTGTTATGCTAGCTCCTAGCTCCTCTGCTAGCTCCTAGCTCCATAGAACACGCCAATACAATTCAAACACCTGATCAACACACACAATCACTCAGCCCAAAAGACCGTTCACCTAACCCAAGGTTCATAAAGCTTATATATTTTTAAAAAGTTACGTACGTGACGCGCACGTACGGTACGGTACGTGTTATGCTAGCTCCTAGCTCCTCTGCTAGCTCCTAGCTCCATAGAACACGCCAATACAATTCAAACACATGATCAACACACACAATCACTCAGCCCAAAAGACCGTTCACCTAACCCAAGGTTCATAAAGCTTATATATTTTTAAAAAGTTACGTACGTGACGCGCACGTACGGTACGGTACGTGTTATGCTAGCTCCTAGCTCCTCTGCTAGCTCCTAGCTCCATAGAACACGCCAATACTGAGTTGGCGTGGCGTGGCGTAGTGGGTAGAGCGCCCGTGTCAGAAACCTGAGGGTTGCAGGTTCGCTCCCCGCCTCTTACCATGCCGTTGTGTCCTTGGGCAGGACACTTCACCCTTGCCCCCGGTGCCGCTCAGACCAGTGAATGAATGTTGAATGAATGATAGGTGGTGGTCGGAGGGGCCGTAGGCGCAAATTGGCAGCCACGCTTCTGTCAGTCTACCCCAGGGCAGCTGTGGTTACGAAAGTAGCTTACCACCACCAGGTGTGAATGAATGATGGGTTTTTAACATGTAAAGCGACTTTGGGTACTTAGAAAAGTGCTATATAAATCCCAGGTATTATTATTATTATTATTAATACAATTCAAACACATGATCAACACACACAATCACTCAGCCCAAAAGACCGTTCACCTAACCCAAGGTTCATAAAGCTTATATATTTTAAAAAAGTTACGTACATACGCAAAAAAAAGCCAAAGCTGCATACTCACAGTAGCACGTCTGCGTCTTTGTCATCCAAATCAAAGTAATCCTGGTAAGAGTCTGTGTTGTCCCAGTTCTCTACAGGCGTCTGTGTATCCAAGTCAAAAGTCCTCCTGGTTAGAGTCTCTGTTATCCGAGTTCTTCCATCTTGACTGCATCTTTCGGGAATGTAAACAAAGAAGCGCCGGCTGTGTACTGTTGTGGCTGACTACGTTCGAAAAATACGTCCATTTCGCACCGACAACTTTCTTCTTTGCTTGCTCGGCTTCCTTCTCCATAATGCAATGAACATGATTGAAACAGATTCATGAACACAGATGTCCAGAATACTGTGGAATTATGAAATGAAAACAGAGCTTTTTCGTATTGGCTTCAATGTGGAAGGCATACCCGTGTTCGCCGGTCTACGTCACGCGCATACGTCATCCTCAGAGGCGTTTCGAACCGGAAGTTTAGCGGCAAATTTAAAATGTCACTTTATAAGTTAACCCGGCCGTATTGGCATGTGTTATAATGTTAAGATTTCATCATTGATATATAAACTATCAGACTGCGTGGTCGGTAGTAGTGGGTTTCAGTAGGCCTTTAAATAACAATAAGAGGTAACAATGACATTGTGCAAAGGTCACTAGAGGTCACTACCAGGTAAGGTGGAGTTGGTGTATCCATTGATGGTGTGGTATTCTTTTCTGCTGCTCCTCTCCCTCATGTCTCCATACCAGTTCTTGTCTCCATAGTTCTTGTCTCCATACCAGCTCTTGTCTCCATACGAGTTCTTGTCTCCATACGAGTTCTTGTCTCCATACGAGTTCTTGTCTCCATACCAGCTCTTGCTCTCATCAAACACGGCAAACAGCAGCACGAAGGCAGGATTTATCCTCTCCCCTCCACGCAATGCCCCTGCAGTACACACATAGTACTTCTTATAATACTTCTTTTTCTCAGTGGGAACCTTCAAGAAGTATTAGCTAATAATAAAAAAAAACTGCTGTAAAAAATATATATACATATATTTTTAGTCTGAAATATAGATGACAAATGTTTGTTACATTTATTGGATTTCAAACATTTTGAAGTTTCAGTTTTCATAACTCCTAAGTTTTTATTATTAAAATGACGCACAATAATAATGACAATAATAAATAATAAAGAAATTGTAAAGGATTATTTGGTTATTTTTGTATTGCCCCCCTGAGATGGGTCAATCATTAGAAGCAATATTGATAACTGTTAAGATTTTTAATTTTATTTTTAATGTCATTATTTAGTTTTTAATCTGACACCTACAAAAAAACAAACAAAAAAAAACATGGTTATCAATGTTGCTACCAATTCATGACCTCTCAGTGGTGAAATTTAAAAATAACCAAGTATATATAAATATAGATATAATAAATATAAATACAAACACAAATGTAGACACAATTATACAGTAAATATAAATGATAAGTTTGTGGTCATTACTGTATGTTTAATCATACAATATTATTTATAGTAAATCACCCTTGCAAAAAAATGGCGTCAACTTTTGCTGCATGCCTTAAATGGGAAAAGTAAGCGCCATCTTATGGTCAATTATAGAAAAATGAAATCTTAAAGGATTACATTAGTTTATGTGAGGATAAATAGAGGATAACAAAAAGGACATTTTTGATAGGACAATGTGTCGTTTTTGTAAGTTTTGTAGACTAATAAGTAACAGATACGGAAAATAACAATGTTATAATCTGGCAAACATTCTTTCAACACAGCCAACTTGGCTTGATAATAAAAGACGGAATGATCTCTAGCGAGTTATGTAAGGAACATTTGTATGATTTGTGCCATTGCCTGACATACATGACTTGCAGATCAGCAGGACACCGATAAGCCCAGAGTTGAGGTCTCGGACCGGGTCCACCTGAGACGAGTATGAGTAGGTAAGACACTCCGGGTCACCGTCTGTGGGGCCTTCATTGGGGCCGATGTCCCACACGTACTTGCGGTATCTTCCAGGAGCCACGGCATCGTCCTTCTCTTGGCCAGCTGTGGAGTAAACATCAGAAATAAAAACAGTCTAACAGAATCCTGTTGGCTGATTTGTAGAGCTTTTCAAATAATGATAAGGTCCATTGTGGGAAAACATCCTGTGGCAGGAAGACGCCAGCAGCTTACAGGAAATGATACATGCCACTGTGCTCAGAGGGAGCCTAGTGGGGATCACTCTTGAACTCGCTCTGGGAGGTTGAGGCTGACATCTTTTGTCTCCAGCTGCACATGCAAGATCCTCCATGGTGTGTTATTACCACTAAGTACCACAATGTCCATTTTCTTTCTTTGCAACACTTTCTCACCTCAATTGTCTTTTCCACATCTGGGACACAAGTAGTTTGATGTGGCTCGGCTGATTCCTTTGAGGCGGTTAGGGCAAGGTCACCAGTAAGCACCTCAAAAATCAGTTTGCAACAAACCACACCAAGTCATACCTCAAATTAAAGGCCATGACGAGAACTTTCTAGATGTGTAATTATTTGTATAATATACAATTATATAACAATTATTACAAATAATCCATCCATCTTCTACTGCTTATCCACAGTCAGGTCGCGGGGGCAGCAGCCTAAGTAAAGAATCAATCAATCAATCAAAGTTTAATTATATAGCCCTTAATCACCAGTGTCTCAAAGGGCTGCACTAGCCACAACCACATCCTGGGCTCAGATCCCACATCATGAACAAGACCCCGAGGTACTTGAACTCCTCAGGATCTCCTCCCCAAACTACAGATGGCATTCCCTCCTTTTCCGGGCGAGAACCATGGACTCGGACTTGGCAGTGCTGATTTTCATCCCAGTCTCTTCAGACTCGGCTGCAAACCGATCCAGTGAGAGCTGAAGATCTTGGCCAGATGAAGCCATCCGGACCACATCATCCGCAAAAAGCAGAGACCTAATGCTGCAGCCACCAAACCAAATCCCCTGAACGCCCTGACTGCGCCTAGAAATGATGTCCACAAAAGTCTTACACAGAATTGGTGACAAAGGGCAGCCCTGGCCGAGTCCAAACCTCAATGGAAACGGGTCGGACATACTGCCGGCAATGCGGACTAAGTTCTTGACACTGATCATACAGGAGCACACCGCCACAATCAGACAGTCCGATACCCCATACTCTCTGAGCACTCTCTACAGGACTTCCTGAGGGACACGGTCAAATGCCTTCTCCAAGTCCACAAATCACATGTAGACTGGTTGGGCAAACTCCCATGCACCCTCAAGGACCCTGCCAAGACTATAGACCTGGTCCACAGTTCCACCACCAGGACAAAATCCACACTGCTCCTCCTGAATCCGAAGTTCAACTATCCGATGTAGCCTCCTCTTCAGTACACCTGAATAGACCTTACCGGGAAGGCTGAGGAGTGTGCTCCCACGATAATTGGAACACACCCTCCGGTTCACCTTTTTTTAAATAGAGGAACCACCACTCCATTCCGCCAATCCAGGGGCACCACCTCCGATGTCCACGAAATGCTGCAGAGTCTTGTCATCTGACCACAGAACTTTCCTCCAGAAGGTCTTATCTTTGTCCATGTGATGTCAGATGAGCAACAATTGAGCTGTTTGGCCACACCTCAACACTTCCACTGCCATGCTTGCGTGTAGGCAAGTCACAATTGCTACTCATATATTACAGTTGACTTCCTCTACATGGTCATTTATTTCTATACATTTAGAGAGCGTAATAATAATAGTTGCTGAACGTGAAGGTTGGACTCACTTTTGTCAGATACAGCAAGTAGCAACAACTCTTGAGTCTTTGTTCAGGAAGGACAAAAAGCTGCATGGACATTTTTTAAGCCCTTAAGATGATTTCTCATTGAGTTAGGTGAAGTTGTATTACCTTCAGACTGCTTCCAGTAGGTGAAGTTGTATTACCTTCAGACTGCTTCCAGTAGGTGAAGTTGTATTACCTTCAGACTGCTTCCAGTAGGTGAAGTTGTATTACCTTCAGACTGCTTCCAGTAGGTGAAGTTGTATTACCTTCAGACTGCTTCCAGTTAGGTGAAGTTGTATTACCTTCAGACTGCTTCCAGTAGGTGAAGTTGTATTACCTTCAGACTGCTTCCAGTAGGTGAAGTTGTATTACCTTCAGACTGCTTCCAGTTAGGTGAAGTTGTATTACCTTCAGACTGCTTCCAGTTAGGTGAAGTTGTATTACCTTCAGACTGTTTCCAGTACGTGAAGTTGTATTACCTTCAGACTGTTTCCAGTAGGTGAAGTTGTATTACCTTCAGACTGCTTCCAGTTAGGTGAAGTTGTATTACCTTCAGACTGTTTCCAGTAGGTGAAGTTGTATTACCTTCAGACTGTTTCCAGTAGGTGAAGTTGTATTACCTTCAGACTGCTTCCAGTAGGTGATCCCCACAGGGCTGATACTGTAAGGTTTGGACGCCAGGTTCTTGAAGTGCACGACCACCCGCTCAGGGGCCTGAGTCACGATCACTGGACCTTGAATGCCTGCAAACACTCATGGGAATAAATAAGCAGCAACATTCATCAGCCGTATTGACTTGAAATTTCTCACGGAGGTCAACACATTCTACGAAACACACCCACTGTAAAATTTGGATGAATCTGGCACAGACCTTTAGGGGACTGATAAGCACATTTACTTTGATTTCACTCACTAATAACTTGAAATCATGACTGGAAATGAGCAGAAATAAATATATATCTAACTATCTGTCCAACATTGGCTATTTACCATTAATGCTACATTTACACAAAATACAAATATTTTCTGCAAACTCCTATCTTTTTATCGTCATGATTTTCTTTTTAAATCCAGAAACATTTCTATTGTTTTATTCCACTGTCAAGTTTGTTCCAACATCCTCGATTGAAATGCATTTTTCTTTGTCACTCTTCTAAATCTACTTTTAAAAAATACATCTCAGTTCCTTTTACTTTCTAATGACTTTCTTACAAATCCTTTTTGAATGTGGTTTGGTAAATTATTTTAATATGCTTAAAATCTTCCCTCGCCACATCGCCAATATTGCGGTTTCTCCACATCGCTGTTTTTTGTTGTTGTTTTTTAAGCATGTTTTCCTAAATGAAGCATTTCATGTATACAAATGTCTAAATACTATTGTAGTATTGGACACTAGAGCCCAAATCAATCTGAACACAGTGTTCAGTATCGTGGCCACTGATTGGCTCAGCCTCAGGATCAGTATTATATTGGTTTAAAACAGTGTTAAAGGTGTTATCTTATGTCTAGAGGTCATTCATAATGTTGAAAAAAAAACATTTAGAAGGAAGTAAACAAATTTGTATGCTCTAGCTTTGAAAATATTTGGTTTATAGTGAATAATTACTACTTTAAAAAATGTATCTTCTCAAACTAATTCAAGGAAGAAGGGTTTACTGTATACATCATTTGTACAATAAGGAAGTTTTTTAACTGACTGCATGGGACAAACCAAAATAAATGTTCTTCGAATTAAAGTGTTCTTATTCGACTATTTTGTGTGTACCATTTTATTGTAATATCAAATTCTGTTCAATGTAAAACATGTTAAATTTAGTATTAAAGAAGAAACTCTAAAATAGTGTAAAGAACTTAAATATTTTGTAAATGTTATTTTAACTCCGCAGAGTGTGGAGCTATATAAACATATATATGTTAAACTTAAACTTGTTAAACAACGAATGAGGAATCTCCTCCTAACTATACGAATGCGCATATTGCCCGTCCCCTTAAAAGGGGTGGGGGGGTCGCACTAATATACAATGAAAACCTTAACCTTAGCCCTGACCTAAATAATAAATATATATAATTTGAGGTGCTTACTATGAGGTCTGTCACACCGCTGCCTCTCTACCTGGCTGTTATCTACCGCCCACCAGGGCCCTATTCGGATTTTATCAGTGAATTCTCAGAGTTTGTTGCTGATCTAGTGATGCAAGCCGACAATATAATCATAATGGGGGACATTAATATCCATATGAATACCCCATCGGACCCTCCATGCGTGGCGCTCCAGACTATAATTGATAGCTGTGGTCTTACACAAATAATAAATGAACCCACACATCGCAACAGTAATACGATAGATCTAGTGCTTGTCAGGGGTGTCACCACCTCCAAAATTATGATACTCCGGTATACTAAAGTAATGTCCGATCATTACCTTGTAAAAGTCGAAGTTCTGACTCCTTGTCAACAAACTAATAATAATAATAATAACTGCTTTAGCAGCGTCAACATTAATGCTGCCACAACGATGACTCTTGCTGGCCTACTGCCTTCGGTAATGGCGCCATTCCAAATTATGTGGGCTCTATTGATAACCTCACTAACAACTTTAACGACGCCCTGCGCGAAACCATTGATAGTATAGCACCACTAAAGCTAAAAAGGGCCCCTAAAAGGCGTACCCCATGGTTTACAGAAGAAACTAGAGCTCTTAAATGATCATGTAGAAAGCTGAAACGCAAATGGCGCGCGACTAAACTTGAGGTTTTCCATCAAGCATGGAGTGATTGTTTAATAACTTATAAACGCATGCTTACCTTAGCTAAAGCTCAATATTACTCAAATCTCATCCGCCTCAACAAAAACGATCCTAAATTTTTGTTTAGTACAGTAGCATCGCTAACCCAACAAGGGACTCCTCCCAGTAGCTCCACCCACTCGGCAGATGACTTTATGAATTTCTTTAATAAGAAAATTGAAGTCATTAGAAAAGAGATTAAAGACAATGCATCTCAGCTACAACTGGGTTCTATTAACACAGATACGACTGTATATACGACGGATACCGCCCTCCAAAATAGTCTCTTTCTTTTTGATGAAATAACAGAGGAATTATTACAGCGTGTAAGTGGGATAAAACAAACAACATGTTTACTTGACCCACTTCCTGGAAAACTTATCAAGGAACTGTTTGTATTATTAGGTCCATCAGTGCTAAATATTATAAACTTATCACTTTCCTACGGCACTGTTCCCCTAGCATTCAAAAAAGAGGTTATTCATCCTCTACTCAAAAGACCTAACCTCGATCCTGACCTCATGGTAAACTACCGACCGGTGTCCCACCTTCCGTTTATCTCGAAAATCCTCGAAAAAATAGTCGCACAGCAGCTAAATGAACACTTAGTGTCTAACAATCTCTGTGAACCTTTTAAATCCGGTTTCAGGGCAAATCACTCTACGGAGACAGCCCTCGCAAAAATGACTAATGATCTATTGCTAACCATGGATGTCATCTATGTTGCTGCTTCTTCATCTTAGCGCCGCTTTCCATACCGTCCATCATAATATTTTATTAGAGCGTATTAAAACACGTGTTGGTATGTCAGACTTAGCCTTGTCTTGGTTTAACTCTTATCTTACTGACAGGATGCAGTGTGTCTCCCATAACAATGTGACCTCGGACTATGTCAAGGTAACGTGCGGAGTTCCCCAGGGTTTGGTTCTTGGCCCTGCACTCTTTAGTATTTACATGCTGCCGCTAGGTGACATCATACGTGTTAGCTTTCACTGTTATGCTGATGACATCATACGTGTTAGCTTTCACTGTTATGCTGATGACATCATACGTGTTAGCTTTCACTGTTATGCTGATGACATCATATGTGTTAGCTTTCACTGTTATGCTGATGACATCATACGTGTTAGCTTTCACTGTTATGCTGATGACATCATACGTGTTAGCTTTCACTGTTATGCTGATGACATCATACGTGTTAGCTTTCACTGTTATGCTGATGACATCATACGTGTTAGCTTTCACTGTTATGCTGATGACATCATACGTGTTAGCTTTCACTGTTGTGATGATGACATCATACGTGTTAGCTTTCACTGTTATGCTGATGACATCATACGTGTTAGCTTTCACTGTTATGCTGATGACATCATACGTGTTAGCTTTCACTGTTATGCTGATGACATCATACGTGTTAGCTTTCACTGTTGTGATGATGACATCATACGTGTTAGCTTTCACTGTTGTGATGATGACATCATACGTGTTAGCTTTCACTGTTGTGATGATGACAGCCAACTCTACATGCCCCTAAAGCTGACCAACACGCCGGATTGTAGTCAGCTGGAGGCGTGTCTTAATGAAATTAAACAATGGATGTCCGCTAACTTTTTGCAACTCAACGCTAAGAAAACGGAAATGCTGATTATCGATCCTGCTCAACACCGACATCTATTTAATAATACCACCTTAACATTTGACAACCAAATAATGATACACCTATTTAATAATACCACCTTAACATTTGACAACCAAACAATTATACACCTATTTAATAATACCACCTTAACAATTATACACCTATTTAATAATACCACCTTCACATTTGACAACAAACAATTATACACCTATTTAATAAAACCACCTTAACATTTGACAACCAAACAATTATACACCTATTTAACAATACCACCTTAACATATGACAACCAAACAATTATACACCTATTTAATAATACCACCTTAACATATGACAACCAAACAATTATACACCTATTTAATAATACCACCTTAACAATTATACACCTATTTAATAATACCACCGTCACATTTGACAACAAACAATTATACACCTATTTAATAATACCACCTTAACATTTGACAACCAAACAATTATACACCTATTTAACAATACCACCTTAACATATGACAACCAAACAATTATACACCTATTTAATAATACCACCTTCACATTTGACAACCAAACAATTATACACCTATTTAATAATACCACCTTAACATATGACAACCAAACAATTACACACCTATTTAATAAAACCACCTTAACATATGACAACCAAACAATTATACACCTATTTAATAATACCACCTTAACATTTGACAACCAAACAATTATACACCTATTTAATAATACCACCTTAACAATTATACACCTATTTAATAATACCACCTTCACATTTGACAACAAACAATTATACACCTATTTAATAATACCACCTTAGCATATGACAACCAAACAATTATACACCTATTTAATAATACCACCTTAACATATGACAACCAAACAATTATACACCTATTTAATAATACCACCTTAACATATGACAACCAAACAATTATACACCTATTTAATAATACCACCTTAACATATGACAACCAAACAATTTTACACCTATTTAATAATACCACCTTAACATTTGACAACCAAACAATTATACACCTATTTAATAATAC
The DNA here is from genome assembly GCF_033978785.1 of Entelurus aequoreus. NCBI lineage: Eukaryota > Metazoa > Chordata > Actinopteri > Syngnathiformes > Syngnathidae > Entelurus > Entelurus aequoreus. The sequence continues at coordinate 3,099,745 of NC_084749.1, read as the reverse complement.
CACCTTAACATATGACAAACAAACAATTATACACCTATTTAATAATACCACCTTAACATATGACAACCAAACAATTACACACCTATTTGATAATACCACCTTAACATTTGACAACCAAACAGTTATACACCTATTTAATAATACCACCTTAACATATGACAACCAAACAGTTATACACCTATTTAATAATACCACCTTAACATTTGACAACCAAACAGTTATACACCTATTTAATAATACCACCTTAACATATGACAACCAAACAATTATACACCTATTTAATAATACCACCTTAACATATGACAACCAAACAATTATACACCTATTTAATAATACCACCTTAACATATGACAACCAAACAATTTTACACCTATTTAATAATACCACCTTAACATTTGACAACCAAACAATTATACACCTATTTAATAATACCACCTTAACATTTGACAACCAAACAATTATACACCTATTTAATAATAGCACCTTAACATTTGACAACCAAACAATTATACACCTATTTAATAATACCACCTTAACATATGACAACCAAACAATTACACACCTATTTGATAATACCACCTTAACATTTGACAACCAAACAATTACACACCTATTTAATAATACCACCTTAACATTTGACAACCAAACAATTATACAAGGCGACTCGGTAAAGAATCTGGGTATTATCTTCCACCCAACTCTCTCGTTTGAGTCGCACATTAAGAGTGTTACTAAAACAACTCTCTCGTTTGAGTCGCACATTAAGAGTGTTACTAAAACAACTCTCTCGTTTGAGTCGCACATTAAGAGTGTTACTAAAACAACTCTCTCGTTTGAGTCGCACATTAAGAGTGTTACTAAAACAACTCTCTCGTTTGAGTCGCACATTAAGAGTGTTACTAAAACAACTCTCTCGTTTGAGTCGCACATTAAGAGTGTTACTAAAACAACTCTCTCGTTTGAGTCGCACATTAAGAGTGTTACTAAAACAACTCTCTCGTTTGAGTCGCACATTAAGAGTGTTACTAAAACAACTCTCTCGTTTGAGTCGCACATTAAGAGTGTTACTAAAACAACTCTCTCGTTTGAGTCGCACATTAAGAGTGTTACTAAAACAACTCTCTCGTTTGAGTCGCACATTAAGAGTGTTACTAAAACAACTCTCTCGTTTGAGTCGCACATTAAGAGTGTTACTAAAACAACTCTCTTGTTTGTGTCGCACATTAAGAGTGTTACTAAAACAACTCTCTCGTTTGAGTCGCACATTAAGAGTGTTACTAAAACAACTCTCTCGTTTGAGTCGCACATTAAGAGTGTTACTAAAACAACTCTCTCGTTTGAGTCGCACATTAAGAGTGTTACTAAAACAACTCTCTCGTTTGAGTCGCACATTAAGAGTGTTACTAAAACAACTCTCTCGTTTGAGTCGCACATTAAGAGTGTTACTAAAACAACTCTCTCGTTTGAGTCGCACATTAAGAGTGTTACTAAAACAACTCTCTCGTTTGAGTCGCACATTAAGAGTGTTACTAAAACAACTCTCTCGTTTGAGTCGCACATTAAGAGTGTTACTAAAACAACTCTCTCGTTTGAGTCGCACATTAAGAGTGTTACTAAAACAACTCTCTCGTTTGAGTCACACATTAAGAGTGTTACTAAAACGGCCTTCTTTCATCCCCGTAATATCGCTAAAATGTGTTCCATTTTGTCCACTAGCGACGCTGAGATTATTATTCATGCGTTTGTTACGTCTCGTCTCGATTACTGTAACGTATTATTTTCATGTCTCCCCATATATGTATATATATATATATATATATATATATATATATATATATATATATACTGGCTCACCTGCACTGGCTTCCTGTGCACCTAAGGTGCGACTTTAAGGTTTTACTACTTACGTATAAAATACTACACGGTCAAGCTCCTGCCTATCTTGCAGATTGTATTGTACCATATGTCCCGGCAAGAAATCTGCGTTCAAAGAACTCCGGCTTATTAGTGATTCCCAGAGCCCGAAAAAAGTCTGCGGGCTATAGAGCGTTTCCTGTTCGGGCTCCAGTACTCTGGAATGCCCTCCCGGTAAAAGTTAGAGATGCTACCTCAGTAGAAGCATTTAAGTCTCATCTTAAAACTCATTTGTATACTCTAGCCTTTAAATAGACTCCCTTTTTAGACCAGTTGATCTGCCGTTTCTTTTCTTTTCTGCTCTGCCCCCCTCTCCCTTGTGGAAGGGGGGGGGGGGGGGCACAGGTCCGGTGGCCATGGATGAAGTGCTGGCTGTCCAGAGTCGGGACCCGGGGTGGTATCTTAGCTACATTTAATGGAGAGTAAAGTGTAGCGTCGTTACATCTAATGGAGAGTAACTTGTATCTTAGTTACATTTAATGGAGAGTGACTTGTATCTTAGTTACATTTAATGGAGAGTAACTTGTAGCTTAGTTACATTTAATGGAGAGTGACTTGTAGCTTAGTTACATTTAATGGAGAGTGACTTGTATCTTAGGTACATTTAATGGAGAGTAACTTGTAGCTTAGTTACATTTAATGGAGAGTGACTTGTATCTTAGTTACATTTAATGGAGAGTGACTTGTATCTTAGTTACATTTAATGGAGAGTAACTTGTAGCTTAGTTACATTTAATGGAGAGTGACTTGTATTTTAGTTACATTTAATGGAGAGTAACTTGTAGCTTAGTTACATTTAATGGAGAGTAACTTGTAGCTTACTTACATTTAACGGAGAGTAACTTGTATCTTAGTTACATTTAACGGAGAGTAACTTGTATCTTAGTTACATTTAATGGAGAGTAATTTGTAGCTTAGCTTACTACATTTTCCAAGTAGCTTGTCCATCACTGCTTCTATTCCATCAACTTGCAGTCACCTACCTGCCCATGGCTTTCTGTGCGTGGGTAAAGTGTAGGTGGCGTCCGTGTACTCCCTGTAAATCGCCTTTTTAAATTTCTGTGGCGTGTCTTTGGAGCGCCACCTGTCAGCAGAGTAGAACAATGCGCATTAAAGGAGCTGTGAAGTGATGGACAACACAAACAGTGGTCACCTTTGGTCAGTGGTTGCATCATCATGGTGGTGGACATAGTCCCAGCCAATCTCCACAGCAGCGATGTAGTGCTCCTTCAGCGTTGTGTTGGGTGTCGCCTCCACCACCACCACCACCACCACCATGCACAGCAGCAGCAGCGACCCTCCCATGGCAAAGTTCACCTGCCTAATGTGAGTCTGTGCTGGGTGGACACTTTTAAATGTGGGTGGATGCAGAGTGTGTGGGCGGGCGAGAGAGAGAGAGAGATTGTGGGGTGTTTATCTAAGTGTGTTGTCAAGTTCAAAGTGACACCACACATAACGTAAACAACAGTCTTTATTGTTTTTTTAAATAATACAACAATTACACATTTCAACTAATAACAGTAAGAGATTATTCATATTACCGTGGTTGTAGTTTGTACAAGTACTACAAAATACAATAAGAAACATCTCGAAATAACTTTTTTCTTTGTATAAAAAAATGTAAATTATTAGAACACTTTGTAGTATTAGGTCATTTTGCAACACAGAAACAGTGATGTTAGACAGGAATCATTTGTATTGACAACGGTATTTAAAAAAATAGGAATAAATATTGATCTTATAATAATAATACGATCTTGTAATGTTTGTCTGATCTTGAATGGGATTGTGCTGAAAATCTTAATCTCCCCTCGGGGATCAATAAAGTATTTCTGATTCTGATGTTCATGTAAATTGTGGTTAAATCTTGTAGTGGTGTGGCAGTCCAAAGAAAAAAACATAAAACCAAGCAGAATAAAACAAATATATACAGTCATATGGCGCTCTGAGGCCATGACTATTGTTATGGAGAATATTGCTATCATTTAGCCCTTCCCCAAGAACACATGCTCCTGTACTTGTGTTGTTTTCGGCTGTATGAATCCTTCCAATCATGAAAAGGATAAACGTTTCTTCAGAGTTCCTCGAGAGGTCATCAAAAAGAAAAGAAGAGCGCAAGATTTTATGACACAACGAAAAAAGCATGAAGGTTTCACTCCAGTCCAAGCGAGTAGAGTCCAAGAATGTTTGTTTGATGTTTATTATTTCCCATTTAAGTTTTATATGGATATTATTTGTATTTATTAAACATGTTTGCTAAAAGTGTTTTGAAAAGCACCAACTCAGAGAGTCTAAATAAAAGAAAGAAAATGTGAGTAAAACCTAAAAGAATTCAGCTTTTACCAAAGGCAGCAATCATGAATGAATCTTTCAGCACGTACACAATGTTGACATCTATAGTTATATTTTGATAAACAATTATATTTTGATAAACAATCATACATTAATCTTTCAGCACGTACACAATGTTGACATCTATAGTTATATTTTGATAAACAATCATACATTAATCTTTCAGCACGTACACAATGTTGACATCTATAGTTATATTTTGATAAACAATTATATTTTGATAAACAATCATACATTAATCTTTCAGCACGTACACAATGTTGACATCTATAGTTATATTTTGATAAACAATTATATTTTGATAAACAATCATACATTAATCTTTCAGCACGTACACAATGTTGACATCTATAGTTATATTTTGATAAACAATCATACATTAATCTTTCAGCACGTACACAATGTTGACATCTATAATTATATTTTGATAAACAATCATACATTAATCTTTTAGCACATACACAATGTTGACATCTATAGTTATATTTTGATAAACAATCATAAATTAATCTTTCAGCACGTACACAATGTTGACATCTATAGTTATATTTTGATAAACAATCATAAATGAATCTTTCAGCACGTACACAATGTTGACATCTATAGTTATATTTTCATAAACAATCATACATTAATCTTTTAGCACATACACAATGTTGACATCTATAGTTATATTTTGATAAACAATCATACATTAATCTTTTAGCACATACACAATGTTGACATCTATAGTTATATTTTGATAAAGACGGAGAAAACATGCTACTTGTAAGCGACGTGTGCAACAACAACAAACATGGCAGTAGAGGCAAAGTGAAATCATGAAATGCAAAAACGATACATGATTTATCCACCAGAGTGTCGATACCAATGTCCTTGACCCAGACACACACAACAAAGTTGTAGACCTCCTGACCCAGACACACACAGAAGTTGTAGACCTCCTGACCCAGACACACACACAGAAGTTGTAGACCTCCTGACCCAGACACACACAGAAGTTGTAGACCTCCTGACCCAGACACACACAGAAGTTGTAGACCTCCTGACCCAGACACACACACAGAAGTTGTAGACCTCCTGACCCAGACACACACAGAAGTTGTAGACCTCCTGACCCAGACACACACACAGAAGTTGTAGACCTCCTGACCCAGACACACACAGAAGTTGTAGACCTCCTGACCCAGACACACACAGAAGTTGTAGACCTCCTGACCCAGACACACACAGAAGTTGTAGACCTCCTGACCCAGACACACACACAGAAGTTGTAGACCTCCTGACCCAGACACACACAAAGAAGTTGTAGACCTCCTGACCCAGACACACACAGAAATTGTAGACCTCCTGACCCAGACACACACACAGAAGTTGTAGACCTCCTGACCCAGACACACACACAGAAATTGTAGACCTCCTGACCCAGACACAAACAGAAATTGTAGACCTCCTGACCCAGACACACACAGAAATTGTAGACCTCCTGACCCAGACACACACACAGAAGTTGTAGACCTCCTGACCCAGACACACACAGAAATTGTAGACCTCCTGACCCAGACACACACACAGAAGTTGTAGACCTCCTGACCCAGACACACACAAAGAAGTTGTAGACCTCCTGACCCAGACACACACACAGAAGTTGTAGACCTCCTGACCCAGACACACACAGAAATTGTAGACCTCCTGACCCAGACACACACACAGAAGTTGTAGACCTCCTGACCCAGACACACAGAAGTTGTAGACCTCCTGACCCAGACACACACAATGAAGTTGTAGACCTCCTGACCCAGACACACACAAACAAATTGTAGACCTCCTGACCCAGACACACACACAGAAGTTGTAGACCTCCTGACCCAGACACACACACAGAAGTTGTAGACCTCCTGACCCAGACACACACAGAAGTTGTAGACCTCCTGACCCAGACACACACAAAGAAGTTGTAGACCTCCTGACCCAGACACACACAGAAATTGTAGACCTCCTGAGCCAGACACACACACAGAAGTTGTAAACCTCCTGACCCAGACACACAGAAATTGTAGACCTCCTGACCCAGACACACACACAGAAGTTGTAGACCTCCTGACCCAGACACACACAAAGAAGTTGTAGACCTCCTGACCCAGACACGCACGGAAGTTGTAGACCTCCTGACCCAGACACACACAAAGAAGTTGTAGACCTCCTGAACCAGACACACACAAAGAAATTGTAGACCTCCTGACCCAGACACACACACAGAAGTTGTAGACCTCTTGACCCGGACACACACAGAAGTTGTAGACCTCCTGACCCAGACACACACAAAGAAGTTGTAGACCTCCTGACCCAGACACACACAGAAATTGTAGACCTCCTGACCCAGGCACACACAAAGAAGTTGTAGACCTCCTGACCCAGGCACACACAAAGAAGTTGTAGACCTCCTGACCCAGACACACACAAAGAAGTTGTAGACCTCCTGACCCAAACACACACAGAAGTTGTAGACCTCCTGACCCAGACACACACAAAGAAGCTATAGACCTCCTGACCCAGACACACACAAAGAAATTGTAGACCTCCTGACCCAGACACACACACAGAAGTTGTAGACCTCCTGACCCAGACACACACACAGAAGTTGTAGACCTCCTGACCCAGACACACACACAGAAGTTGTAGACCTCCTGACCCAGACACACACAAAGAAATTGTAGAGCTCCTGACCCAGACACACACACAGAAGTTGTAGACCTCCTGACCCAGACACACACAAAGAAGTTTTAGACCTCCTGACCCAGACACACACAGAAGTTGTAGACCTCCTGACCCAGACACACACAAAGAAGTTGTAGACCTCCTGACCCAGACAAACACAAAGAAGTTGTAGACCTCCTGACCCAGACACACACAGAAATTGTAGACCTCCTGACCCAGACACACACAGAAATTGTAGACCTCCTGACCCATACACACACAAAGAAGTTGTAGACCTCCTGACCCAGACACACACAGAAGTTGTAGACCTCCTGACCCAGACACACACAAAGAAGTTGTAGACCTCCTGACCCAGACACACACAGAAGTTGTAGACCTCCTGACCCAGACACACACACAGAAGTTGTAGACCTCCTGACCCAGACACACACAAGGAAGTTGTAGACCTCCTGACCCAGACACACACACAGAAGTTGTAGACCTCCTGACCCAGACACACACAAAGAAGTTGTAGACCTCCTGACCCAGACACACACAGAAGTTGTAGACCTCCTGACCCAGACACACACAAGGAAGCTGTAGACCTCCTGACCCAGACACACACAAAGAAATTGTAGACCTCCTGACCCAGACACACACACAGAAGTTGTAGACCTCCTGACCCAGACACACACACAGAAGTTGTAGACCTCCTGACCCAGACACACACACAGAAGTTGTAGACCTCCTGACCCAGACACACACACAGAAGTTGTAGACCTCCTGACCCAGACACACACAAAGAAGTTGTAGACCTCCTGACCCAGACACACACACAGAAGTTGTAGACCTCCTGACCCAGACACACACACAGAAGTTGTAGACCTCCTGACCCAGACACACACAGAAGTTGTAGACATCCTGACCCAGACACACACAAAGAAGTTGTAGACCTCCTGACCCAGACACACACAGAAGTTGTAGACCTCCTGACCCAGACACACACAAAGAAGTTGTAGACCTCCTGACCCAGACACACACAGAAATTGTAGACCTCCTGACCCATACACACACACAGAAGTTGTAGACCTCCTGACCCATACACACACAAAGAAGTTGTAGACCTCCTGACCCAGACACACACACAGAAGTTGTAGACCTCCTGACCCAGACACACACACAGAAGTTGTAGACCTCCTGACCCAGACACACACACAGAAGTTGTAGACCTCCTGACCCACACACACACACAGAAGTTGTAGACCTCCTGACCCAGACACACACAAAGAAGTTGTAGACCTCCTGACCCAGACACACACAGAAGTTGTAGACCTCCTGACCCAGACACACACAAAGAAGTTGTAGACCTCCTGACCCAGACACACACAGAAGTTGTAGACCTCCTGACCCAGACACACACAAAGAAGTTGTAGACCTCCTGACCCAGACACACACACAGAAGTTGTAGACCTCCGGACCCAGACAAACACAAAGAAGTTGTAGACCTCCTGACCCAGACACACACAGAAGTTGTAGACCTCCTGACCCAGACACACACAAGGAAGCTGTAGACCTCCTGACCCAGACACACACAAAGAAATTGTAGACCTCCTGACCCAGACACACACACAGAAGTTGTAGACCTCCTGACCCAGACACACACAAATAAGTTGTAGACCTCCTGACCCAGACACACACAAAGAAGTTGTAGACCTCCTGACCCAGACACACACAGAAGTTGTAGACCTCCTGACCCAGACACACACAAAGAAGTTGTAGACCTCCTGACCCAGACACACACAGAAATTGTAGACCTCCTGACCCAGACACACACAAAGAAGTTGTAGACCTCCTGACCCAGACACACACAGAAGTTGTAGACCTCCTGACCCAGACACACACAAAGAAGTTGTAGACCTCCTGACCCAGACACACACAGAAGTTGTAGACCTCCTGACCCAGACACACACACAGAAGTTGTAGACCTCCTGACCCAGACACACACACAGAAGTTGTAGACCTCCTTACCCAGACACACACACAGAAGTTGTAGACCTCCTGACCCAGACACACACAAAGAAGTTGTAGACCTCCTGACCCAGACACACACAGAAGTTGTAGACCTCCTGACCCAGACACACACAAAGAAGTTGTAGACCTCCTGACCCAGACACACACACAGAAGTTGTAGACCTCCTGACCCAGACACACACAAATAAGTTGTAGACCTCCTGACCCAGACACACACAGAAGTTGTAGACCTCCTGACCCAGACACACACAAGGTAGCTGTAGACCTCCTGACCCAGACACACACAAAGAAATTGTAGACCTCCTGACCCAGACACACACACAAAAGTTGTAGACCTCCTGACCCAGACACACACACAGAAGTTGTAGACCTCCTGACCCAGACACACACACAGAAGTTGTAGACCTCCTGACCCAGACACACACACAGAAGTTGTAGACCTCCTGACCCAGACACACACAAAGAAATTGTAGACCTCCTGACCCAGACACACACACAGAAGTTGTAGACCTCCTGACCCAGACACACACACAGAAGTTGTAGACCTCCTGACCCAGACACACACAGAAGTTGTAGACATCCTGACCCAGACACACACAAAGAAGTTGTAGACCTCCTGACCCAGACACACACAGAAGTTGTAGACCTCCTGACCCAGAGACACACAAAGAAGTTGTAGACCTCCTGACCCAGACACACACAGAAATTGTAGACCTCCTGACCCAGACACACACACAGAAGTTGTAGACCTCCTGACCCATACACACACAAAGAAGTTGTAGACCTCCTGACCCAGACACACACAGAAGTTGTAGACCTCCTGACCCAGACACACACACAGAAGTTGTAGACTTCCTGACCCAGACACACACACAGAAGTTGTAGACCTCCTGACCCAGACACACACACAGAAGTTGTAGACCTCCTGACCCAGACACACACACAGAAGTTGTAGACCTCCTGACCCAGACACACACACAGAAGTTGTAGACCTCCTGACCCAGACACACACAAAGAAGTTGTAGACCTCCTGACCCAGACACACACACAGAAGTTGTAGACCTCCTGACCCAGACACACACAAAGAAGTTGTAGACCTCCTGACCCAGGCACACACACAGAAGTTGTAGACCTCCTGACCCAGACACACACAAAGAAGTTGTAGACCTCCTGACCCAGACACACACAGAAGTTGTAGACCTCCTGACCCAGACACACACAAGGAAGCTGTAGACCTCCTGACCCAGACACACACAAAGAAATTGTAGACCTCCTGACCCAGACACACACACAGAAGTTGTAGACCTCCTGACCCAGACACACACAAAGAAGTTGTAGACCTCCTGACCCAGACACACACGGAAGTTGTAGACCTCCTGACCCAGACACACACAAAGAAGTTGTAGACCTCCTGACCCAGACACACACAAAGAAGTTGTAGACCTCCTGACCCATACACACACAAAGAAGTTGTAGACCTCCTGACCCAGACACACACAAAGAAGTTGTAGACCTCCTGACCCAGACACACACAAAGAAGTTGTAGACCTCCTGACCCAGACACACACACAGAAGTTGTAGACCTCCTGACCCAGACACACACAAAGAAGTTGTAGACCTCCTGACCCAGACACACACAAAGAAGTTGCAGACCTCCTGACCCAGACACACACAAAGAAGTTGTAGACCTCCTGACCCAGACACACACAAAGAAGTTGTAGACCTCCTGACCCAGACACACACAAAGAAGTTGTAGACCTCCTCACCCAGACACACACAAAGAAGTTGTAGACCTCCTGACCCAGACACACACAGAAGTTTTAGACCTCCTGACCTAGACACACACAAAGAAGTTGTAGACCTCCTGACCCAGACACACAGAGAAGTTTTAGACCTCCTGACCCAGACACACACAGAAGTTGTAGACCTCCTGACCCAGACACACACAAAGAAGTTGTAGACCTCCTGACCCAGACACACACACAGAAGTTGTAGACCTCCTGACCCAGACACACACAAAGAAGTTGTAGACCTCCTGACCCAGACACACACAAAGAAGTTGTAGACCTCCTGACCCAGACACACACAAAGAAGTTGTAGACCTCCTGACCCAGACACACACAGGAGTTGTAGACCTCCTGACCCAGACACACACACAGAAGTTGTAGACCTTGATGGAACGAGATATTTTCCATACATCCATATTTTGTGTTACTTTTTACTTCCGTATTCACATTAAAAAACAGCTAGTGCTTTTCCAAATTGTCTGCTTAGTAAAAGGTTGACTGTGTGTTTGAGGCCTTGGAGCTTCTGGAATGCAAGCGGTAGACAAAACAAAAGGGTAGAAGAGTACAGGGAGAGGGAGAAGAAGGCAGACCGGATAGAGCCACGCATCGGGATAGTTTGGGCAAGGCTGGTCTCATTATTGCCAAAGCTTTGACAATAAACAACGAAATACCAACTACTGCTTTTGGTGGTCAATTTAACATCAGCTTATTTGCCATTAAAAGAACTTGGGAGTGGACAGCAGACTTTGACTTCCTTTGGAGGAAGAGCTGTCGACGCAACAATTTGGGGGCTTCGTCCGAGATGGCACGCTGTTGATCGATGACTTCTTGCAATCTTCTAGACAGACTCAATTGGCCAATTCAAGGTGAGCAGAACCTTTCTTTTTAGATAAAATCTGCGTTAGGAGTCTGTCCTGAAGTCTGTAAGTCAAACACTATATTTTACCCCAAACGCAGAGTTGTGATTTCGATAGATTGATTGCATTTTTGCAGAGCCTGCCATTGCAATAAAATTGTAAATAAGTGGTCAACTCACGGCATTGTGTCTCGATTACCGTGACGGGCAGTTTCATTGACGAGTGAACTAATAGTTGGGTGTGGCTCACCCTGGGTAGTTGGTCGCCGCCTAAAAGAGCAACGGGTTGATAGATCCCAGTGAGATAAGACACTGAAACGTAAGGAAGCGGGTTGATAGATCCCAGTGAGATAAGACACTGAAACGTAAGGAAGCGGGTTGATAGATCCCAGTGAGATAAGACACTGAAACGTAAGGAAGCGGGTTGATAGATCCCAGTGAGATAAGACACTGAAACGTAAGGAAGTGGGTTGATAGATCCCAGTGAGATAAGACACTGAAACGTAAGGAAGCGGGTTGATAGATCCCAGTGAGATAAGACACTGAAACGTAAGGAAGCGGGTTGATAGATCCCAGTGAGATAAGACACTGAAACGTAAGGAAACAGGTTGAAAGATCCCAGTGTGATAAGACACTAAAACGTAAAGAAATAGACACAATGGCCTTGGAGTGTGACAAACAGAAATGTGATGGCGGCGGGGCAAAATGTGATGATTGACTGCCGTTCAATGATCAATTGAATGGACGGTTGTCGACAATGGAACTAGCAGGTAGAGAGAGAAAAAAACAGAAAAAAAAGGAGAACGTTCCTTGAAAGGGGTTAAGAGGGAGTTTACAATACTCGAAAAGTCGTGAACTCAAACGTCTGGTAAAATAAAATAAAAAATAAATTTAAAAAAGTAACTGGAAGTTTTATGGTAAAGTGAAACGCAGAGAGTGTGCTGCTGAGTGTGAGTGGGAGTGCTTACGCGTGCTCGTGTGTGTGTGTGCTGCTGAGTGTGAGTGTGCTGCTGAGTGTGCGTGTGTGTGTGTGTATGTGTGTGTGTGTGTGTGTGTGTGTGTGTGTGTGTGTGTGTGTGTGTGTGTGTGTGTGTGTGTGTGTGTGTGTGTGTGTGTGTGTGTGTGTGTGTGTGTGTGTGTGTGTGTGTGTGTGTGTGTGTGTGTGTGTGTGTGTGTGTGTGTGTGTGTGTGTGTGTGTGTGTGTGTGTGTGTGCGCTGGTGAAAATGGAACACTCAGGGAGAGAATTTAAGAGTTTGGCATATGATAAAAGTAAACGGGGATTAGGTGGAAAAAACGAAATGCAGCAAAAGAAACGATGATTAATGACAGAATGAACTGATTGTTTTTTTGTCTGCCGCGCATGCACAAGACAATTCAAACGACCCGCCCAGACTTTGACTAAGTCACCGCCCCCTACTCCAGTGACAAGAGAAGGAGGTATTAACACGCCCCCTCTAAGATTAATCCTGCCTCCGAAAATTAACCCCTTGTACACGTCTGACCATTTTCTCCGGCAGACATTTTTGACACATGACATTAACACTTTGGACATACTACAATATAAGTTTCTTGCCGATGCATACATGCAAGCCATTGTTGACCTTGCTTTCCCACCTGTACCTCCGGGAGGGAACCTTTGGCCAAACACTTTGGACAAAGTTAACCCTGATATACACGGTGCCAAAAACAATATATGGCAGGACATTTTATTTATCCCATGCAAAATAGGGCTAATGACAGAGCAACAAGGAAACGACTACTTAAATTACAGATCGCTGAAGATAAAAGGTTAAAAGAACCAAAAGGTCAAAGATCAGCTAGGGTATATTCAGCAGTGGGTGACCTTGCTTTTGAGTTCCAACAGGTGGAGGAAAGAATCCTCAACAGACGTGCGGTTGGACTCGGGTGGTGGACAACACGATGCTTCAAAGCCGGTCTGGGGTAGACGCTGTTTCGGCTGTGACCAGCCTGGTCACTGGAGTCGTGACTGTCCGAGCATTTCCGAACAGGAAAGGTTCCGTCGTGCCAACAAACGAACACGAAGGCGTGTAAGAGGACGCCCACATCAGGAGCCACAGCAGGAAGTACCGACAGGACCCCTGCTGGACATGAGTGTCAACGGACAATTTTATCAGCCACCCATTCGATTCTGAATGCAGAGGTGCCAAAAAAACTGTGCTTCCTCTTTAAAGGTCAAAGGCTTCGCTGGGGTCACAAGAAGGTTACCTGTCACCAAACCACTTCCGGTTCAGATTGCTGGACCTCCTTTACAGACTGTACCCTGACATTCAAATCGCAAAGAAGGAACATTCCTGGTGTTATCTGACGGCTGAACCACCCAGCTGCGACACCACTACCAAGCATACCACAGCCTGAAACAACAGGAATGGCTCTAACGGTGAAAACCCTGACTGACTGAGATGCTTCCGTGTGTTCTGCCACCCGACTCGCCATATGTTATGATTATTTATATATGTTGGAACTCAAGGTGTGGCTGCTCATGTTGACCTATCTTTGCAACAGCTAGCATGGTATAAGATGGACACAATAGTGTCCCACATTGTTCCCTTGCTCTCTGTCTCGCCTACAAAACCAAAGAACTTAGGTCCAATGATAAGACACGGCGTAGCTGCCAAACATTACACCGACACCCAAATACCACATTTTCAATTGTTTAGGTTTAGCCCATGGTTATGTTAAACACATAACTATGGGCTGCACTTTAGACACCTGTAGGCTACGAGGAGCTAGCAGCTACACAACAGCTGAGCTAAAACGACACATTACATATTTAAGCATATTAAATAATTATAGTTGCTCATTACATACACATAATCGTCAAGACAGGAGTCTGATAGAAAGTATTCAGTAACAAACGTGTCTGCATCATTCAACTTTCTTCAACATGAGCTTGACTTAATGAATTATTGGGGCCACCAGGTGTGGTAAAAATTCAAAATACTATTGCTAAAGCATCCGCCATAAGGGTAGTATTTTTCTAGTATTGGTGACAATATAAATATAAGCATATTTTGTTACTTTCACCATATTGAATAAATTACATAAAAGATAGGGTTTAGTCGAGTTTGAGTTATTTGTGATATCGCTAAGGGGTCCCCTACCCTAACAACACCCCCCAGTGGACCATAGAGGCTAAAGAGACAATCATTGACCTCAAACATGACCTGTCCTCCGCTACTTGACTATTAGCTGACCTTTTTCTTAGATGTTTCTGAAAGTGATAGTATGACTAACACAGTCCTTTTTTTCATAAACAGAAGGGGGTGAGTGAGGGTGGATACAGACTCCTTGGAACAAAATCGACAATCATCCGACTCTGACACATTCCATAGTTTTAACGTTTTTACCGCGGGTAAGAAGTTATAACTAATTTTAATTTGAAAATAACGATTTTACACATCGATAGTAGTTTAATAGATCAAATTTAGAATATGGAGGAGGTGAGGGTGAACCATGTATAGTCTTTGATTTCACTGATATGATCAATACGGTACAAGGGAAAAGGTACGTACTGACTTGTGTTGACAATTACAGTGATTGGCCGGAAGCAACAACAACCTCAAAAGAGGATGCAATATCAGTAATTAAATGACTTGTGGATGACCTAGTACCCCGACATGGTTTCCCCAAAAAGATTAGGTCAGACAACGGCAACCATTTAAAAAAAATACTCACTTAGCCTTGGTCGAAAAGGCTTTCGGACTAGAACACAGGTTTGGGGTACCATCCTGAGTCCCAAGGCAAGGTTGAAAGGATGGACCAGAACATAAAAAACTAATTGGCTAAAATCTGTGCACAGACCAAATTTAATTGGATTGACATGTTGCAATTAGTGTTAATGATCATTCGAAGGTCCGTGAATAAAACTGTTTTACCGCCCTTTGAGTTTTTCACCCTATGAGCTGCATACAGGTCAGCCATTCACAGGACCAGCAGCCCCCCATGGAAGGAGGACTCAGCGTAAAACCAAAATGGTATTTTACACAAAAAATTGCAGAATTTGTGTGCCAGTTCTTCTGTACAGATTCCCTTCCACCCGCTGAGAGGGTCAAGATCAAGGTCATCAAACGCAAGTGGACGGAGCCCAGGTGGACTGGTCCCTTCTAGGTCGTAGAACGGACGTCCCGACGACAGTGACTGACAAGTGTCTTAGAACATACGGCGGACTTGAAATAGACTGGGTTAGGGGGGACAGCAAGACTTATTTTATTTGACCTGTGCAGTGTGATTAATTACGGGGGACACAACTATTACCGTGGTAATAACCTCTATATTTGTTACGACTCAACCCTGAACCATTGGTGTCGGATGCAGACAACATACTCTGGTAAGTTGTGCCCATCGTCCCTTTTATGTTGTTTTGGGGCTTGACCTGACTGATACAGACGCTAAAGGAATTATTAAAATTAATGTCCTTGAGAGGGCGTTAACTACCTCTACACCCTCTGTAGCACCTAAAGTACCACCCCACCTCGGTGGCGTTTCAAAGGCTCACATCCGTGCGTGCTAATGACATCACCACCGAAGGCCTGGTAACTTTGACCTTTGACCTTAGGAGCGGGTGCAGACAACCTGTGGCTCAGGTGGATGCCAAAACCTGGGTGACTGTGTTGCTTCTTCCGCTGGACGTCCTTTTCCCCACACATACCCCGCCCCTTTTAAGTTGACTGACATAAATGGCTCAGACTGTCTTATTTCCTTGTTCTCTGAACCCATGCCACTAGGGTGCGATTTGTTGGCTAGTGTGTACCCTCCTGTTGACAATTCCACCCGACTTCTTCCATTTGTGGCCCAAAAGCTGAATTACACGTGTTTTCAATTCAAAGGACCCTCTTCGTCCCCCAACAAATTGGGTGACATTAACCCTTCCTGGTGCACCACACTGATAGATGGCTCGAGGATAGGCCCTTGGGCACGAGCTGACTTATTCTGGTATTGTGGGGAGCACAGATTGTACATTAGAATTCCAAAGTTATCCGTGGGGTTTTGTGCTATGGTTGGACTGGTGACCCCACTCACTCTAGTGGGTACCAAATTAACTCCCCTTGTAACTCCTGTCTCAGCTGCCACTCTAACTCCCCGCCGACGCCGTCATGTTTTATCTCGGAGGAGTGTAAAGGGCTCCTTCGATTTGACGAGGAACCCTGATGGTGTTTACTTTGATGCAATAGGCCAACCTAGGGGGGTCCCCTCACAACATAAATTGTGGTGTGAATCCTGTGCAGGTTTCGAAAACCTTCCTATCATTGGTGCTATTTTCCCTGTGACGGCTACTAAAAATGTTGAACGCATTAACTATGTTTTTTATAATCTGTTGAGACTGACCAACCTGACTCGTGACGCCGTTGAGGGACTTGCTGAACAACTTTCCCCGACCTCCCTCATGGCCATACAGAATCGCATAGCCCTTGATCGCATCCTAGCCAAGGAAGAAGGTGTGTGTGCAATGTTTGGTGACCAATGCTGTACCTTCATTCCTAACAACACTGCCCCCGATGGCTCAGTTCAGAGGGCCTTAGAAGGCCTCCATGCCCTGTCCAGGGAACTTACTGAAGTTTCAGGGGCCTCTGACCCCTTCAAAGATTGGCTCCAGAGCACATTTGGCAGGTGGACTGAGCTAATTAAGTCTGTCCTGGTCTCAATTGGAGTTTTTTTGGCCATCATAGCCTCATGTGGCTGCTTTATCGCCCCTTGTGCTAAATCTTTATGCACCCGCATCATTGTTAGAGCTTTAGAAGGTCAACCCCACCCTGTTTCTGGACTCGTTATGACTCTAAAGGGGGTCGAGCAAAATGGAGACTTTCGAGAAATGTTGGTTTCCTTCCCTGACCATGACGACAGTGACGTGGACTCCCTCCATCTATCTCCAATGTAAATATGCTGTTGTTTTTATTGCTAGCTTGCTCAAAGGAAAAAAAACAGCACCTACTTTAATGTGGGGCGTGCTTTAGAAGTGTTTAACTAGTAGTAAAAGATCTTATTAGAAGATCTTAAAGGGGGAGTGATGGAACGAGATATTTTCCATATATCCATATTTTGTGTTACTTTTTACTTCCGTAGTCATATTACAAAACAGCTAGTGCTTTTCCAAATTGTCTGCTTAGTAAAAGGTTGACTGTGTGTTTGAGGCCTTGGAGCTTCTGGAATGCAAGCGGTAGACAAAACAAAAGGGTAGAAGAGTACAGGGAGAGGGAGAAGAAGGCAGACCGGATAGAGCCACGCATCGGGATAGTTTGGGCAAGGCTGGTCTCATTATTGCCAAAGCTTTGACAATAAACAACGAAATACCAACTACTGCTTTTGGTGGTCAATTTAACATCAGCTTATTTGCCATTAAAAGAACTTGGGAGTGGACAGCAGACTTTGACTTCCTTGGGAGGAAGAGCTGTCGACGCAACAGTAGGCATTAGCCAGGCCTGCAGCTCCTGCAGAACTCTGCTGCTCGTCTGCTAACACAGACCCGCAGGTGTGAGCACATCACACCTATACAAGCGTCCCTTCACTTGCTCCCTGTGCGCTACCCAATCAATACTATACTAACGTCCCTTCACTGGCTCTCTGTGCGCTACCCAATCAATACTATACTAACGTCCCTTCACTGGCTCCCTGTGCGCTACCCAATCAATACTATACTAGTGTCCCTTCACTGGCTCCCTGTGTGCTACCCAATCAATACTATACTAGCGTCCCTTCACTGGCTCCTTGTGTGCTACCCAATCAATACTATCCTAGCGTCCCTTCACTGGCTCCCTGTGTGCTACCCAATCAATACTATACTAGCGTCCCTTCACTGGCTCCTTGTGTGCTACCCAATCAATACTATCCTAGCGTCCCTTCACTGGCTCCCTGTGCGCTACCCAATCAATACTATACTAACGTCCCTTCACTGGCTCCCTGTGCGCTACCCAATCAATACTATACTAGCGTCCCTTCACTGGCTCCCTGTGCGCTACCCAATCAATACTATACTAGCGTCCCTTCACTGGCTCCTTGTGTGCTACCCAATCAATACTATCCTAGCGTCCCTTCACTGGCTCCCTGTGCGCTACCCAATCAATACTATACTAACGTCCCTTCACTGGCTCCCTGTGCGCTATCCAATCAATACTATACTAGCGTCCCTTCACTGGCTCCCTGTGCGCTACCCAATCAATACTATACTAGCGTCCCTTCACTGGCTCCCTGTGTGCTACCCAATCAATACTATACTAGCGTCCCTTCACTGGCTCCCTGTGCGCTACCCAATCAATACTATACTAGCGTCCCTTCACTGGCTCCCTGTGTGCTACCCAATCAATACTATACTAGCGTCCCTTCACTGGCTCCCTGTGCGCTACCCAATCAATACTATACTAGCGTCCCTTCAGTGGCTCCTTGTGCGCTACCCAATCAATACTATACTAGCGTCCCTTCACTGGCTCCCTGTGCGCTACCCAATCAATACTATAATAGCGTCCCTTCACTGGCTCCCTGTGTGCTACCCAATCAATACTATACTAGCGTCCCTTCACTGGCTCCCTGTGTGCTACCCAATCAATACTATACTAGCGTCCCTTCACTGGCTCCCTGTGTGCTACCCAATCAATACTATACTAGCGGCCCTTCACTGGCTCCCTGTGTGCTACCCAATCAATACTATACTAGCGTCCCTTCACTGGCTCCCTGTGTGCTACCCAATCAATACTATACTAGCGGCCCTTCACTGGCTCCCTGTGTGCTACCCAATCAATACTATACTAGTGTCCCTTCACTGGCTCCCTGTGCGCTACCCAATCAACTTTAAACTCCTACTATTTGTTTTTAAATGTGTAAACAACCTTGCTCCAACATATCTCTCTGACCTCCTTCACCCTTACTACCCCACCCGATCCCTAAGATCAGCTGCTGTTGACGGTCCCTGACACAAGGCTGAAGCTTAGAGGTGACAGAGCTTTCCCCCAAGCTCTGGAAGGACTTACCTTTGAGTGTTAGACAGGCCTCCTCTCTTCCTCTCTTTAAATGGCTCTTAAAAACACACTTTTATTCAATGGCCTTTAACACTCTGTGATCTCCATCCTGCTATGGCGTCCCATAATGCACCTGCTGTCAACCTGTTTCTATGTTTTATTTGTTTTTTTGGTTTTTTTTGTTTTTGTTTTTTTGTTTTGTTTTTTTTGTTTTTTGTTTTTTTATCATGTTCTGTTTGTGTTGTGTTGGCTCGTTTTTCTTGTGTTATCTTTTAACCTGCCTATTGTACAGCCCTGTGGTACATTTTAAATGTGCTTTATAAATAAAGTTGATTTAATTTGATATATGTATACTTGCAGTGTGTATATAAAACGTGGATGGAGGGTTTTGACGTTGTTTTAGAAGGTTTTGAGGGCAACAACGGTTATTCCCATTAGCCAAATTTTGCAAGCGTCTTTTATCATCTTTAGGATGCAAAAAAAAGGAGCTGTGTTCTTGTCTCTCATAATGATTGGGAACGATAGGCAAAATTCTAAAAAAAAAAAGTGCAGTTCACCTTTAAAGGGGTTATATTATGAATTATTTTCTTCATGTAAAAGACTTCCTTGTGGCTTACATAACATGTCATGGTGGTTCTTTGCTCAAAATGTTGCATAGATGATGTTTTACAAACCATCTTTAATTTGCTTCCTGACCGTCTCTTCAGTATGCACAGTGTTGTGGTCTGTCCTATTTACATGCCTCCACTTGGACTGCTTCTTCTCTCCCTCAGCCATGTTGTAGCTTTTAGCGTTATCAATAGTCTACTGACAGATAAAAGATAGAACTATATGTTACTTTGTATTAGAAATGGCAACAGTGCAGGATGCATGTGCATGTACGAGCTAGTCTGCCCCACAACAAGAAGATAGAGAAAAAGGTGGACATTTTTGACTACAACGTCGGACTACAGTGGCCGACTCGAGCAAAGGTCTTCGAGTAAATCTCTACCATATATGGAGATAGCCGCTGATGTCACCAATGAGAAAAATGTAAAAAATTGCACTAATTCTAAACGGCTTGTTTGGAGGAAGTATGAAAGAAGGCAAGATTGTTTTATAAATATCTCTGCCATGCCTCTATGGTATGATTTCAAATTTTCAGGACTTTTGCAGATCACAAATACACAAAAACAGTTACCAATGGGAAGAAAAGTTGGTTCTGCATAATATGTTTCCTTTAAATCATCCAGCAGCTATAAAATCATAAAATGATATTGCTGTACAGACAATATATCTAATAGGACAGTCCATACATGTTGACACACACCCTTCTTACTGCAGTTTGCATGTCCTTTCCAGACGTACTAAATAAAGATGCAAAACAGCAGCCACAGAACAATTGCAGTCTTGATAAAAAACACTGAAAATGCTAAATGATTACATCTGCATTTTTTCCCTACCAGTATTGTGGGTGTTCTGATCAAACAGCATATATTCCACCTATTCATGAAGACAGACATGCTCCTTGTTTTGCTCACTTAATCCTCTACGCAGAAGTTTAGTTGCTAGCTTATCCAGTTTGCCCTAAGGGCTTTGCGAACACATCGAACCCAGAGCAAGCAAACAGAGATAGCCTCTGCGGGGAAATGTCCTTCATCGGAGGTCCACTACCAAGGCAATGTGTGTATGTTGAAGTAGCAGCGGGCTAAACTGCCAATCACACACTGATGTTTGCCCCAGCAACAGCAGAACGGAGATAAAACAATACACCCAATCATTGATACAATTCAACTGAAAAATCAAGAGCTGTGGAAGAACATACAAAGCGCATATTTGGTTACTAAAGGCTTTGGAACTACGGTACTTCCTGCTTCCTGTACTTCTAACAATAGTCATAGTAAATAATGAGAACAGTTTGTAGTGTAATGTTCCTCCTCCTGACATAAAAAGGTGAACATTCGTCAAAACATGCACCACCGCATTATGGAAAGCAGCTGTATCAGTTTGTCAGAGGTCACCAACATTGTGTCCACTAACCACGTTAAACCCAGATTCCGAACTAACAAAGGTCTTAACTCATTCTCTTTCTATGCCACATCAATGTGGAATGCGCTCCCAACAGGTATAAAAGAAAGGGCATCTCTATCCTCCTTCAAAACCGCTATAAAAGTTCACCTCCAGGCAGCTACAACCCTAAACTAACACCCTCCCCGGATTGCTAATAATCAAATGTAAACAATCAAATGCAGATTCTTTTTCTTATGCCTTCTGATCTCTCTCTCTCTCTCTCTCTCTCTCTCTCTCTCTCTCTCTCTCTCTCTCTCTCTCTCTCTCTCTCTCTCTCTCTCTCTCTCTCTCTCTCTCTCTCTCTCTCTCTCTCTCTCTCTCTCTCTCTCTCTCTATGTCCACTACCCCCCCCCCACCCCACCCCCCCTCCACACTCCTGATTGTAAATAATGTAAATAATTCAATGTGATTATCTTGTGTGATGACTGTATTATGATGATAGTATATATGATAGTATATATCTGTATCATGAATCAATTTAAGTGGACCCCGACTTAAACAAGTTGAAAAACTTATTCGGGTGTTACCATTTAGTGGTCAATTGTACGGAATATGTACTTCACTGTGCAACCTACTAATAAAAGTCTCAATCAATCAATCAATCAATCCAAAAAGTGGACTTTGCTTGGAGTGCTTTGTACTTTACCTGCGAATATTCCAGATTAATATGTTGGTGCCCTTTTTGGAGTGAATGGAGTCAAAATGTGCATGGATGTTCTCCAAGGAGGAGATGATGGAATGCTGCAGGATGGCTGCCAGGCTAGCCTCAGAGTCCTCGGTCACCACCAGCGACCGTAAACACCAGTTAAGGTCACATGGTGGTCTGGAACACCTTAGTCTGGCTAACATGGTCCTTGTGAAGGATATTAGTGTGTTGGCTGAAGGGGACGATGGGGACGACCACGGCCTGGGACTTGATGCTCTGCAGGTAGGTCTGAGAGAGCATGCCCACCGATTGGCAGCCTCCATTTTTGGTGAAGATGAGGGCATCGCTGCCAAGACGCGTGGAGCCTGACTTGAAACCGTTGCCGTAGATGCCGATTGCCTGATTCTTACTTGAGCCTTTGTCGGTAAATCCAAAACTGGAAGACAAGTGAAGGTATACAGAGTGTCGTTGTGCCTATTGTAATGACATGATTGTTTTCTTAAATAGGGAAAACTGTTTTGACAGCCTATAATTGGATGGTTTTACTCTGCAGGTTGCAGCATGTTAAAGTGTGTGCCAAACCTGAGCATCTTGTGCAACTTGTTGGGTGTCATGCCACTGCCATTATCAGTGATTGTTAAACACAACTGGCTGCTCTCCGTGCAAATGTCCACCCACACTTGCTTTGCGGATACCCCAGGATCTGATGCATTGTCTGCAACATAATAGAAGTAGAGATAGAACATGGGAAAAATACACATCACTGGATTGAAAAGGGCGATTATTCATGAGGCATTCAGATATATAGTTCTGCTTTAAATAAAACCTTACTGAAAGAGATTCATTATGTCTTCTTATTCATATACTTATCAAATATTCTTATAATCAGACAATATTTTTGGTATGTTAGATGGAATTTTAACCTGACATGTTTCCACTGTCATCTGCAGTCTTCTTCAGAAGGGTCACCTGACCACTGTGATGTGTTGCCTATCAGTTGTTCTTATAGGCGTGGCCAACCAGGCCCACCTGTCAAGTCTACCTAATGTTAGCATGCTTCTGTCCTGCTTGCTGCTTGTATGCAATACATGGCATCTATCATGTTGAACACGCGCAGTTATTCTGGTTTGTAAAAAGTGGATAAAGTGTTACCCCAAGACATTGAAACAACGTTGAGAACTTGTTAAATTAGGTCCTGACGTTAAGCAACTCATACCTAACATTGGAATAACATGCTTTTTGATGATGTTTAAACAATGTTGGGTTCTGCCGTGGATTTGACCATTTGAGTTTTGGTCATTTCCTAACCAATATTCTACAACACAAATACAACATTGAAACAATATGCTACATTTATTCAGTGTCAGGTTATGTGACGTTGATTTGACTATAATTTTCCATTTCCCAACCAACAACGTGGATCCAATGTTAGACAACATTGTCTCAATTTAGAAATGCAACAATTTTGCAACATTGTTTTGAAGTCAGTTTTAAAAAGGACATGTACGTATAATCAACATTGTATCAATGTCTTGTTCCGGTTGGGACGACTTTAGGTGTGGGCCCTAGGGTTGCCAACCGTCCCTTGAAAAACGGAATTCTCCCGTATTTAGAAACATAAGTACGCTCCCCTTATCAATTTGTGAAGGGATGCACTTTGTTCCGTATTACCGTGCAAATCGAAACAGTCTTTTAAATGTCAATGGAGTGATTGCATTAAGAAGGCGCTTTTATATTGCATTTTAGGGTAAAGCGGCAGCCCTTACCTGCTCCGGGACCAAGGAGCTGACAGCAGACTCACACATGACCATTGCAACACAGAATTTGGCTAATCTTATTGGTCGAGGCGCTGGCGTGTGCGACGAAAAAAACGGGAAAAAAAAGAGGCGAAGACAAAAGCATGGCTGCAAGGGAATGACGCCGAGACTGATGCTACGCATACCAGCAATAAGCTTTCTCCACCAGGGAACAAAAGCAAAAGGCTGCAGAAATACACATTTGATTGGGAAAGGAAAATATGTGGCTAGAAAAGGTGAAGAATTATGCCCACCAAGCGCGCTGCGTGGTTTGATGGTGGATTGTGTGACGTTAAACGCCATGCTGCTGCTAGTCGTGGTCATCAGAGACCCCCAAACCAGTAGAAACCTTGACTGGTTTGTTGTCCATCAGGCAACACCAACAACCAACCAGAAGCCAAGCAGAACATAGTTTACTTTAAGACTAATATTTACTTCATTTTCATATTTTGTGCATTAAACTTTAGTTGTTGAGTTATTTGTTTGCCATGTAGCCGATTTGTATTACTCCAAAACATGCATTTACTTGAATCTAAGTTTGAGTCAAATAGTATCCTTTCACCAAAAAAGGCCAAACCCATCTCTCATATACCAACACTAAGACTACATCTCTCATATATCAACATTAAGAGTACATTTTTCATATACCAACACTAAGACTACATCTCTCATATATCAACACTAAGACTACATCTCTCATATACCAACACTAAGACTACATCTCTCATATATCAACACTAAGACTACATCTCTCATATATCAACACTAAGAGTACATCTCTAATATATCAACACTAAGACTACATCTCTCATATACTAACACTAAGACTACATCTCTCATATATCAACACTAAGACTACATCTCTCATATATCAACACTAAGACTACATCTCTCATATACCAACACTAAGACTACATCTCTCATATATCAACACCAAGACTACATCTCTCATATATCAACACTAAGACTACATCTCTCATATATCAACACTAAGACTACATCTCTCATATATCAACATTAAGACTACATTTTTCATATACCAACACTAAGACTACATCTCTCATATATCAACACTAAGACTACATCTCTCATAGACCAACACTAAGACTACATCTTGCTACTTTGGATAATTTCAACAAACAATCCTCAAAACAGCCCACTACCTATAATATGGGCTTTTTAAACATAAGATCATTATCTTCCAAAACGTTATTAGTTAATGAGGCCTGGCTCAAACCAGACGATTTTTTTGCGCTAAATGAGGCATCTCCTCCTAACTATACGAATGCACATGTTGCCCGTCCTCTTAAAAGGGGTGGGGGTGTCGCACTAATATACAATGAAAACTATAATTTTACACCTAACCTAAATAATAAATAACTCGTTTGAGGTGCTCACTATGAGGTTTGTCACACCGCTGCCTCTCCACCTGGCTGTTATCTACCGCCCCCCTGGGCCCTATTCAGACTTCATCAGTGAATTCTCAGAGTTTGTTGCCGATCTAGTGACGCACGCCGACAATATAATTATAATGGGGGACTTTAATATCCATATGAATACCCCATCGGACCCTCCATGCGTGGCGCTCCAGACTATAATTGATAGCTGTGGTCTTACACAAATAATAAATGAACCCACGCATCGCAACGGTAATACGATAGATCTAGTGCTTGTCAGGGGTGTCACCACCTCTAAAGTTACGATACTCCCGTACACTAAAGTAATGTCCGATCATTACCTTATAAAATTCGAAGTTCTGACTCATTGTCAACAAACTAATAATAATAATAATAATAACTACTATAGCAGCCGCAACATTAATGCTGCCACAAAGACGACTCTTACTGACCTACTGCCTTCGGTAATGGCACCATTCCCAAATTATGTGGGCTCTATTGATAACCTCACTAACAACTTTAACAACGCCCTGCGCAACACCATTGATAGTGTAGCACCGCTAAAGCTAAAAAGGGCCCCTAAAAGGCGTACCCCATGGTTTACAGAAGAAACTAAAGCCCAGAAATTATCATGTAGAAAGCTGGAACGCAAATGGCGTGCGACTAAACTTGAGGTTTTCCATCAAGCATGGAGTGATAGTTTAATAACTTATAAACGCATGCTTACCTCAGCTAAAGCTAAATATTACTCAAATCTCATCCACCTCAGCAAAAATTATCCTAAATTTTTGTTTAGTACAGTAGCATCGCTAACCCAACAAGGGACTCCTCCCAGTAGCGCCACCCACTCAGCAGATGACTTTATGAATTTCTTTAATAAGAAAATTGAATTCATTAGAAAAGAGATTAAAGACAATGCATCTCAGCTACAACTGGGTTCTATTAACACAAATACGACTGTATATACGACGGACACTGCCCTCCAAAATAGTTTCTCTCTCTTTGATGAAATAACATTGGAGGAATTGTTAAAATGTGTAAATGGGACAAAACAAACAACATGTTTACTTGACACAATTCCTGGGAAACTTATCAAGGAGCTTTTTGTATTATTAGGTCCATCAGTGTTAAATATTATAAACTTAATCGCTTTCCTCTGGCACTGTTCCACTAGCATTCAAAAAAGCGGTTATTAATCCTCTACTCAAAAGACCTAACCTCGATCCTGACCTCATGGTAAACTACCGGCCGGTGTCCCACCTTCCGTTTATCTCGAAAATCCTCGAAAAAATTGTCGCACAGCAGCTAAATGAACACTTAGCGTCTAACAATCTCTGTGAACCTTTTCAATCCGGTTTCAGGGCAAATCACTCTACGGAGACAGCCCTCGCAAAAATGACTAATGATCTATTGCTAACCATGGATGTCATCTATGTTGCTGCTTCTTCATCTTAGCGCCGCTTTCCCTACCGTCCATCATAATATTTTATTAGAGCGTATTAAAACGCGTATTGGGATGTCAGACTTAGCCTTGTCTTGGTTTAACTCTTATCTTACTGACAGGATGCAGTGTGTCTCCCATAACAATGTGACCTCGGACTATGTTAAGGTAACGTGCGGAGGTCCCCAGGGTTCGGTTCTTGGCCCTGCACTCTTTAGTATTTACATGCTGCCGCTAGGTGACATCATACGTGTTAGCTTTCACTGTTATGCTGATGACATCATACGCAAATACGGTGTTAGCTTTCACTGTTATGCTGATGACACCCAACTCTACATGCCCCTAAAGCTGACCAACACGCCGGATTGTAGTCAGCTGGAGGCGTGTCTTAATGAAATTAAACAATGGATGTCCGCTAACTTTTTGCAACTCAACGCTAAGAAAACAGAAATGCTCATTATCGGTCCTGCTCAACACCGACATCTATTTAATAATACCACCTTAACATTTGACAACCAAACAATTAAACAAGGCGACTCGGTAAAGAATCTGGGTATTATCTTCCACCCAACTCTCTCGTTTGAGTCGCACATTAAGAGTGTTACTAAAACGGCCTTCTTTCATCTCCGTAATATCGCTAAAATTCGTTCTATTTTGTCCACAAGCGATGCTGAGATCATTATCCATGCGTTCGTTACATCTCGTCTTGATTACTGTAACGTTTTATTTTGGGGTCTCCCTATGTCTAGCATTAAAAGATTACAGTTGGTACAAAATGCGGCTGCTAGACTTTTGACAAAAACAAGAAAGTTTGATCATATTACGCCTATACTGTATATACCTTTATATATATATATACCTATACTGGCTCACCTGCACTGGCTTCCTGTGCACCTAAGATGCGACTTTAAGGTCTTACTACTTACGTATAAAATACTACACGGTCAAGCTCCTGCCTATCTTGCCGATTGTATTGTACCATATGTCCCGGCAAGAAATCTGCGTTCAAAGAACTCCGGCTTATTAGTGATTCCCAGAGCCCAAAAAAAAGTCTGCGGGCTATAGAGCGTTTTCTATTGGGGCTCCAATACTATGGATTGCCCTCCCGGTAAAAGTTAGAGATGCTACCTCAGTAGAAGCATTTAAGTCTCATCTTAAAACTCATTTGTATACTCTAGCCTTTAAATAGACTCCCTTTTTAGACCAGTTGATCTGCCGTTTCTTTTCTTTCCTACTCTGCTCCCAACCCGGGGTGGACCGCTAGCCTGTCCATCGGATGGGGACATCTCTACGCTGCTGACCCGTCTCCGCTCGAGATGGTTCCTGCTGGCCCCACTATGGACTGGACTTTCGCTGATGTGTTGGACTTTCACAATTTTATGTCAGACCCACTCCACATCCATTGCTTTCTGTCTCCCCTAGAGGGGGGGGGGGGGGTGTTACCCACATATGCGGTCCTCTCCAAGGTTTCTCATAGTCATTCACATTGACGTCCCACTGGGGTGAGTTTTCCTTGCCCGTATGTGGGCTCTGTACCGAGGATGTCGTTGTGAGTTGTACAGCCCTTTGAGACACTTGTGATTTAGGGCTATATAAATAAACATTGATTGATTGATTGATTGATCTCTCATATACCAACACTAAGACTACATCTCTCATATACCAACACTAAGACTACCTCTCTCATATACCAACACTAAGACTACATCTCTCATATATCAACACTAAGACTACATCTCTCATATACCAACACTAAGACTACATCTCTCATATATCAACACTAAGACTACATCTCTCATATATCAACACTAAGAGTACATCCCTCATATACCAACACTAAGACTACATCTCTCATATACCAACACTAAGACTACATCTCTCATATATCAACACTAAGACTACATCTCTCATATACCAACAATAAGACTACATCTCTCATATACCAACAATAAGACTACATCTCTCATATCAAAACTGAGACTACATGTCTCATATATCAATACTAAGACAACATCTCTCATATATCAACACTAAGACTACATCTCTTATATCAAAACTGAGACTGCATCTCTCATATATCAAGACTAAGACTACATCTCTCATATATCAACACTAAGACTACATCTCATATCAAAACTGAGACTACATCTCTCATATATCAACACTAAGACTACATCTCTCCTATATAAACACTAAGACTACATCTCTCATATATCAACACTAAGACTACATCTCTCATATCAAAACTGAGACTACATCTCTCATATATCAACACTAAGACTACATCTCTCATATATCAACACTAAGACTACATCTCTCATATATCAACACTAAGACTACATTTTTCATATACCAACCCTAAGACTATGTCTCTCATATACCAACACTAAGACTACATCTCTCATATATCAACACTAAGACTACATCTCTTATATATCAACACTAAGACTACATCTCTCATATATCAACACTAAGACTACATTTTTCATATACCAACCCTAAGACTACATTTTTCATATACCAACCCTAAGACTATGTCTCTCATATACCAACACTAAGAAACATCTCTCATATATCAACACTAAGACTACATCTCTCATATACCAACACTAAGACTACATCTCTCATATATCAACACTAAGAGTACATCCCTCATATACCAACACTAAGACTACATCTCTCATATACCAACACTAAGACTACATCTCTCATATATCAACACTAAGACTACATCTCATATCAAAACTGAGACTACATCTCTCATATATCAATACTAAGACAACATCTCTCATATATCAAAACTAAGACTACATCTCTCATATCAAAACTGAGACTGCATCTCTCATATATCAAGACTAAGACTACATCTCTCATACATCAACACTAAGACTACATCTCATATCAAAACTGAGACTACATCTCTCATATATCAACACTAAGACTACATCTCTCCTATATAAACACTAAGACTACATCTCTCCTATATCAACACTAAGACTACATCTCTCATATCAAAACTGAGACTACATCTCTCATATATCAACACTAAGACTACATCTCTCATATATCAACACTAAGACTACATTTTTCATATACCAACCCTAAGACTATGTCTCTCATATACCAACACTAAGACTACATCGCTCATATATCAACACTAAGACTACATCTCTTATATATCAACACTAAGACTACATCTCTCATATATCAACACTAAGACTACATTTTTCATATACCAACTCTAAGACTACATTTTTCATATACCAACCCTAAGACTATGTCTCTCATATACCAACACTAAGAATACATCTCTCATATATCAACACTAAGACTACATCTCTCATATATCAACACTAAGACTACATCTCTCATATACCAACACTAAGACTACATCTCTCATATACCAACACTAAGACTACATCTCTCATATATCAACACTAAGACTACATCTCTCATATATCAACACTAAGACTACATCTCTCATATACCAACACTAAGACTACATCTCTCATATATCAACACTAAGACTACAGCTCTCATATATCAACACTAAGACTACATTTTTCATATACCAACTCTAAGACTACATTTTTCATATACCAACCCTAAGACTATGTCTCTCATATACCAACACTAAGAATACATCTCTCATATATCAACACTAAGACTACATCTCTCATATATCAACACTAAGACTACATCTCTCATATACCAACACTAAGACTACATCTCTCATATACCAACACTAAGACTACATCTCTCATATATCAACACTAAGACTACATCTCTCATATATCAACACTAAGACTACATCTCTCATATACCAACACTAAGACTACATCTCTCATATATCAACACTAAGACTACATCTCTCATATACCAACACTAAGACTACATCTCTCATATACCAACACTAAGACTACATCTCTCATATATCAACACTAAGACTACATCTCTCATATACCAACAATAAGACTACATCTCTCATATACCAACAATAAGACTACATCTCTCATATCAAAACTGAGACTACATGTCTCATATATCAATACTAAGACAACATCTCTCATATATCAACACTAAGACTACATCTCTTATATCAAAACTGAGACTGCATCTCTCATATATCAAGACTAAGACTACATCTCTCATATATCAACACTAAGACTACATCTCATATCAAAACTGAGACTACATCTCTCATATACCAACACTAAGACTACATCTCTCCTATATAAACACTAAGACTACATCTCTCATATATCAACACTAAGACTACATCTCTCATATCAAAACTGAGACTACATCTCTCATATATCAACACTAAGACTACATCTCTCATATATCAACACTAAGACTACATCTCTCATATATCAACACTAAGACTACATTTTTCATATACCAACCCTAAGACTATGTCTCTCATATACCAACACTAAGACTACATCTCTCATATATCAACACTAAGACTACATCTCTTATATATCAACACTAAGACTACATCTCTCATATATCAACACTAAGACTACATTTTTCATATACCAACCCTAAGACTACATTTTTCATATACCAACCCTAAGACTATGTCTCTCATATACCAACACTAAGAAACATCTCTCATATATCAACACTAAGACTACATCTCTCATATACCAACACTAAGACTACATCTCTCATATATCAACACTAAGAGTACATCCCTCATATACCAACACTAAGACTACATCTCTCATATACCAACACTAAGACTACATCTCTCATATATCAACACTAAGACTACATCTCATATCAAAACTGAGACTACATCTCTCATATATCAATACTAAGACAACATCTCTCATATATCAAAACTAAGACTACATCTCTCATATCAAAACTGAGACTGCATCTCTCATATATCAAGACTAAGACTACATCTCTCATACATCAACACTAAGACTACATCTCATATCAAAACTGAGACTACATCTCTCATATATCAACACTAAGACTACATCTCTCCTATATAAACACTAAGACTACATCTCTCCTATATCAACACTAAGACTACATCTCTCATATCAAAACTGAGACTACATCTCTCATATATCAACACTAAGACTACATCTCTCATATATCAACACTAAGACTACATTTTTCATATACCAACCCTAAGACTATGTCTCTCATATACCAACACTAAGACTACATCGCTCATATATCAACACTAAGACTACATCTCTTATATATCAACACTAAGACTACATCTCTCATATATCAACACTAAGACTACATTTTTCATATACCAACTCTAAGACTACATTTTTCATATACCAACCCTAAGACTATGTCTCTCATATACCAACACTAAGAATACATCTCTCATATATCAACACTAAGACTACATCTCTCATATATCAACACTAAGACTACATCTCTCATATACCAACACTAAGACTACATCTCTCATATACCAACACTAAGACTACATCTCTCATATATCAACACTAAGACTACATCTCTCATATATCAACACTAAGACTACATCTCTCATATACCAACACTAAGACTACATCTCTCTTATATCAACACTAAGACTACAGCTCTCATATATCAACACTAAGACTACATCTCTCATATATCAACACTAAGACTATATTTCTCATATACCAACACTAAGACTACATCTCTCATATATCAACACTAAGACTACATCTCTCATATCAAAACTGACACTATATTTCTCATATACCAACACTAAGACTACATCTCTCATATATCAACACTAAGACTACATCTCTCATATATCAACACTAAGACTACATCTCTCATATACCAACACTAAGACTACATCTCTCATATACCAACACTAAGACTACATCTCTCATATACCAACACTAAGACTACATCTCTCATATATCAACACTAAGACTACATCTCTCATATACCAACACTAAGACTACATCTCTCATATACCAACACTAAGACTACATCTCTCATATACCAACACTAAGACTACATCTCTCATATATCAACACTAAGACTACATCTCTCATATATCAACACTAAGACTACATCTCTCATATACCAACACTAAGACTACATCTCTCATATACCAACACTAAGACTACATCTCTCATATATCAACACTAAGACTACATCTCTCATATACCAACACTAAGACTACATCTCTCATATACCAACACTAAGACTACATCTCTCATATATCAACACTAAGACTACATCTCTCATATACCAACACTAAGACTACATCTCTCATATACCAACACTAAGACTACATCTCTCATATATCAACACTAAGACTACAGCTCTCATATATCAACACTAAGACTACATCTCTCATATACCAACACTAAGACTACATCTCTCATATATCAACACTAAGACTACATCTCTCATATACCAACACTAAGACTACATCTCTCATATACCAACACTAAGACTACATCCCTCATATATCAACACTAAGACTACATCTCATATCAAAACTGAGACTACATCTCTCATATATCAACACTAAGACTACATCTCTCATATATCAACACTAAGACTACATCTCTCATATACCAACACTAAGACTACATCTCTCATATACCAACACTAAGACTACATCTCTCATATATCAACACTAAGACTACATCTCTCATATACCAACACTAAGACTACATCTCTCATATATCAACACTAAGACTACAGCTCTCATATATCAACACTAAGACTACATCTCTCATATATCAACACTAAGACTATATTTCTCATATACCAACACTAAGACTACATTTCTCATATATCAACACTAAGACTACATCTCTCATATCAAAACTGACACTATATTTCTCATATACCAACACTAAGACTACATCTCTCATATATCAACACTAAGACTACATCGCTCATATACCAACACTAAGATTACATCTCTCATATATCAACACTAAGACTACATCTCTCATATACCAACACTAAGACTACATCTCTCATATACCAACACTAAGACTACATCTCTCATATATCAACACTAAGACTACATCTCTCATATATCAACACTAAGACTACATCTCTCATATACCAACACTAAGACTACATCTCTCATATACCAACACTAAGACTACATCTCTCATATACCAACACTAAGACTACATCTCTCATATATCAACACTAAGACTACATCTCTCATATCAAAACTGACACTATATTTCTCATATACCAACACTAAGACTACATCTCTCATATATCAACACTAAGACTACATCTCTCATATATCAACACTAAGACTACATCTCTCATATACCAACACTAAGACTACATCTCTCATATATCAACACTAAGACTACATCTCTCATATATCAACACTAAGACTACATCTCTCATATACCAACACTAAGACTACATCTCTCATATATCAACACTAAGAGTACATCCCTCATATACCAACACTAAGACTACATCTCTCATATACCAACACTAAGACTACATCTCTCATATATCAACACTAAGACTACATCTCTCATATACCAACAATAAGACTACATCTCTCATATCAAAACTGAGACTACATCTCTCATATATCAATACTAAGACAACATCTCTCATATATCAAAACTAAGACTACATCTCTCATATCAAAACTGAGACTGCATCTCTCATATATCAAGACTAAGACTACATCTCTCATATATCAACACTAAGACTACATCTCATATCAAAACTGAGACTACATCTCTCATATATCAACACTAAGACTACATCTCTCCTATATCAAAACTGAGACTACATCTCTCATATATCAACACTAAGACTACATCTCTCATATATCAACACTAAGACTACATTTTTCATATACCAACCCTAAGACTACGTCTCTCATATACCAACACTAAGACTACATCGCTCATATATCAACACTAAGACTACATCTCTTATATATCAACACTAAGACTACATCTCTCATATATCAACACTAAGACTACATTTTTCATATACCAACTCTAAGACTACATTTTTCATATACCAACCCTAAGACTATGTCTCTCATATACCAACACTAAGAATACATCTCTCATATATCAACACTAAGACTACATCTCTCATATATCAACACTAAGACTACATCTCTCATATACCAACACTAAGACTACATCTCTCATATACCAACACTAAGACTACATCTCTCATATATCAACACTAAGACTACATCTCTCATATACCAACACTAAGACTACATCTCTCATATATCAACACTAAGACTACAGCTCTCAAATATCAACACTAAGACTACATCTCTCATATATCAACACTAAGACTATATTTCTCATATACCAACACTAAGACTACATCACTCATATATCAACACTAAGACTACATCTCTCACATCAAAACTGACACTATATTTCTCATATACCAACACTAAGACTACATCTCTCATATATCAACACTAAGACTACATCTGTCATATATCAACACTAAGACTACATCTCTCATATACCAACACTAAGACTACATCTCTCATATACCAACACTAAGACTACATCTCTCATATACCAACACTAAGACTACATCTCTCATATATCAACACTAAGACTACATCTCTCATATACCAACACTAAGACTACATCTCTCATATACCAACACTAAGACTACATCTCTCATATACCAACACTAAGACTACATCTCTCATATACCAACACTAAGACTACATCTCTCATATATCAACACTAAGACTACATCTCTCATATACCAACACTAAGACTACATCTCTCATATACCAACACTAAGACTACATCTCTCATATACCAACACTAAGACTACATCTCTCATATATCAACACTAAGACTACATCTCTCATATACCAACACTAAGACTACATCTCTCATATACCAACACTAAGACTACATCTCTCATATATCAACACTAAGACTACATCTCTCATATACCAACACTAAGACTACATCTCTCATATACCAACACTAAGACTACATCTCTCATATATCAACACTAAGACTACAGCTCTCATATATCAACACTAAGACTACATCTCTCATATACCAACACTAAAACTACATCTCTCATATATCAACACTAAGACTACATCTCTCATATATCAACATTAAGACTACATCTCTCATATACCAACACTAAGACTACATCTCTCATATACCAACACTAAGACTACATCTCTCATATACCAACACTAAGACTACATCTCTCATATACCAACACTAAGACTACATCTCTCATATATCAACACTAAGACTACATCTCATATCAAAACTGAGACTACATCTCTCATATATCAACACTAAGACTACATCTCTCATATATCAACACTAAGACTACATCTCTCATATACCAACACTAAGACTACATCTCTCATATACCAACACTAAGACTACATCTCTCATATATCAACACTAAGACTACATCTCTCATATACC
Source organism: Entelurus aequoreus (assembly GCF_033978785.1). Classification (NCBI taxonomy): domain Eukaryota; kingdom Metazoa; phylum Chordata; class Actinopteri; order Syngnathiformes; family Syngnathidae; genus Entelurus; species Entelurus aequoreus. The sequence goes on along the minus strand of NC_084749.1, from coordinate 3,063,377 downwards.
AACACTAAGACTACATCTCTCATATATCAACACTAAGACTACAGCTCTCATATATCAACACTAAGACTACATCCCTCATATATCAACACTAAGACTATATTTCTCATATACCAACACTAAGACTACATCTCTCATATATCAACACTAAGACTACATCTCTCATATCAAAACTGACACTATATTTCTCATATACCAACACTAAGACTACATCTCTCATATTTCAACACTAAGACTACATCGCTCATATATCAACACTAAGACTACATCTCTCATATATCAACACTAAGACTACATCTCTCATATACCAACGATAAGACTACATCTCTCATATCAAAACTGAGACTACATCTCTCATATATCAATACTAAGACAACATCTCTCATATACCAACACTAAGACTACATCTCTCATATACCAACACTAAGACTACATCTCTCATATACCAACACTAAGACTACATCTCTCATATATCAACACTAAGACTACATCTCTCATATCAAAACTGACACTATATTTCTCATATACCAACACTAAGACTACATCTCTCATATATCAACACTAAGACTACATCTCTCATATACCAACACTAAGGCTACATCTCTCATATACCAACACTAAGACTACGTCTCTCATATATCAACACTAAGACTACATCTCTCATATATCAACACTAAGACTACATCTCTCATATACCAACACTAAGACTACATCTCTCATATATCAACACTAAGAGTACATCCCTCATATACCAACACTAAGACTACATCTCTCATATACCAACACTAAGACTACATCTCTCATATATCAACACTAAGACTACATCTCTCATATACCAACAATAAGACTACATCTCTCATATCAAAACTGAGACTACATCTCTCATATATCAATACTAAGACAACATCTCTCATATATCAAAACTAAGACTACATCTCTCATATCAAGACTAAGACTACATCTCTCATATATCAACACTAAGACTACATCTCATATCAAAACTGAGACTACATCTCTCATATATCAACACTAAGACTACATCTCTCCTATATAAACACTAAGACTACATCTCTCCTATATCAACACTAAGACTACATCTCTCCTATATCAAAACTGAGACTACATCTCTCATATATCAACACTAAGACTACATCTCTCATATATCAACACTAAGACTACATTTTTCATATACCAACCCTAAGACTACGTCTCTCATATACCAACACTAAGACTACATCGCTCATATATCAACACTAAGACTACATCTCTTATATATCAACACTAAGACTACATCTCTCATATATCAACACTAAGACTACATTTTTCATATACCAACTCTAAGACTATGTCTCTCATATACCAACACTAAGAATACATCTCTCATATATCAACACTAAGACTACATCTCTCATATATCAACACTAAGACTACATCTCTCATATACCAACACTAAGACTACATCTCTCATATACCAACACTAAGACTACATCTCTCATATATCAACACTAAGACTACATCTCTCATATACCAACACTAAGACTACATCTCTCATATATCAACACTAAGACTACAGCTCTCATATATCAACACTAAGACTACATCTCTCATATATCAACACTAAGACTATATTTCTCATATACCAACACTAAGACTACATCTCTCATATATCAACACTAAGACTACATCTCTCACATCAAAACTGACACTATATTTCTCATATACCAACACTAAGACTACATCTCTCATATATCAACACTAAGACTACATCTCTCATATATCAACACTAAGACTACATCTCTCATATACCAACACTAAGACTACATCTCTCATATACCAACACTAAGACTACATCTCTCATATACCAACACTAAGACTACATCTCTCATATATCAACACTAAGACTACATCTCTCATATACCAACACTAAGACTACATCTCTCATATACCAACACTAAGACTACATCTCTCATATACCAACACTAAGACTACATCTCTCATATATCAACACTAAGACTACATCTCTCATATACCAACACTAAGACTACATCTCTCATATACCAACACTAAGACTACATCTCTCATATATCAACACTAAGACTACATCTCTCATATACCAACACTAAGACTACATCTCTCATATACCAACACTAATACTACATCTCTCATATATCAACACTAAGACTACATCTCTCATATACCAACACTAAGACTACATCTCTCATATACCAACACTAAGACTACATCTCTCATATATCAACACTAAGACTACAGCTCTCATATATCAACACTAAGACTACATCTCTCATATACCAACACTAAAACTACATCTCTCATATATCAACACTAAGACTACATCTCTCATATATCAACACTAAGACTACATCTCTCATATACCAACACTAAGACTATGTCTCTCATATACCAACACTAAGACTACATCTCTCATATATCAACACTAAGACTACATCTCTCATATACCAACACTAAGACTACATCTCTCATATATCAACACTAAGACTACATCTCTCATATACCAACACTAAGACTACATCTCTCATATACCAACACTAAGACTACATCTCTCATATACCAACACTAAGACTACATCTCTCATATATCAACACTAAGACTACATCTCTCATATACCAACACTAAGACTACATCTCTCATATACCAACACTAAGACTACATCTCTCATATATCAACACTAAGACTACATCTCTCATATACCAACACTAAGACTACATCTCTCATATACCAACACTAATACTACATCTCTCATATATCAACACTAAGACTACATCTCTCATATACCAACACTAAGACTACATCTCTCATATACCAACACTAAGACTACATCTCTCATATATCAACACTAAGACTACAGCTCTCATATATCAACACTAAGACTACATCTCTCATATACCAACACTAAAACTACATCTCTCATATATCAACACTAAGACTACATCTCTCATATATCAACACTAAGACTACATCTCTCATATACCAACACTAAGACTACATCTCTCATATACCAACACTAAGACTACATCTCTCATATACCAACACCAAGACTACATCTCTCATATACCAACACTAAGACTACATCTCTCATATATCAACACTAAGACTACATCTCTCATATATCAACACTAAGACTACATCTCTCATATACCAACACTAAGACTACATCTCTCATATACCAACACTAAGACTACATCTCTCATATACCAACACTAAGACTACATCTCTCATATACCAACACTAAGACTACATCTCTCATATCAAAACTGAGACTATATTTCTCATATACCAACACTAAGACTACATCTCTCATATACCAACACTAAGACTACATCTCTCATATACCAACACTAAGACTACATCTCTCCTATATAAACACTAAGACTACATCTCTCCTATATCAACACTAAGACTACATCTCTCATATCAAAACTGAGACTACATCTCTCATATATCAACACTAAGACTACATCTCTCATATATCAACACTAAGACTACATCTCTCATATATCAACACTAAGACTACATTTTTCATTTACCAACCCTAAGACTATGTCTCTCATATACCAACACTAAGACTACATCTCTCATATATCAACACTAAGACTACATCTCTTATATATCAACACTAAGACTACATCTCTCATATATCAACACTAAGACTACATATTTCATATACCAACCCTAAGACTACATTTTTCATATACCAACCCTAAGACTATGTCTCTCATATACCAACACTAAGACTACATCTCTCATATATCAACACTAAGACTACATCTCTCATATACCAACACTAAGACTACATCTCTCATATATCAACACTAAGAGTACATCCCTCATATACCAACACTAAGACTACATCTCTCATATACCAACACTAAGACTACATCTCTCATATATCAACACTAAGACTACATCTCTCATATACCAAAGATAAGACTACATCTCTCATATCAAAACTGAGACTACATCTCTCATATATCAATACTAAGACAACATCTCTCATATATCAAAACTAAGACTACATCTCTCATATCAAAACTGAGACTGCATCTCTCATATATCAAGACTAAGACTACATCTCTCATATATCAACACTAAGACTACATCTCATATCAAAACTGAGACTACATCTCTCATATATCAACACTAAGACTACATCTCTCCTATAAAAACACTAAGACTACATCTCTCCTATATCAACACTAAGACTACATCTCTCATATCAAAACTGAGACTACATCTCTCATATATCAACACTAAGACTACATCTCTCATATATCAACACTAAGACTACATTTTTCATATACCAACCCTAAGACTATGTCTCTCATATACCAACACTAAGACTACATCGCTCATATATCAACACTAAGACTACATCTCTTATATATCAACACTAAGACTACATCTCTCATATATCAACACTAAGACTACATTTTTCATATACCAACTCTAAGACTACATTTTTCATATACCAACCCTAAGACTATGTCTCTCATATACCAACACTAAGAATACATCTCTCATATATCAACACTAAGACTACATCTCTCATATATCAACACTAAGACTACATCTCTCATATACCAACACTAAGACTACATCTCTCATATACCAACACTAAGACTACATCTCTCATATATCAACACTAAGACTACATATCTCATATCAAAACTGACACTATATTTCTCATATACCAACACTAAGACTACATCTCTCATATACCAACACCAAGACTACATCTCTCATATACCAACACTAAGACTACATCTCTCATATATCAACACTAAGACTACATCTCTCATATATCAACACTAAGACTACATCTCTCATATACCAACACTAAGACTACATCTCTCATATACCAACACTAAGACTACATCTCTCATATACCAACACTAAGACTACATCTCTCATATACCAACACTAAGACTACATCTCTCATATCAAAACTGAGACTATATTTCTCATATACCAACACTAAGACTACATCTCTCATATACCAACACTAAGACTACATCTCTCATATACCAACACTAAGACTACATCTCTCCTATATAAACACTAAGACTACATCTCTCCTATATCAACACTAAGACTACATCTCTCATATCAAAACTGAGACTACATCTCTCATATCAAAACTGAGACTACATCTCTCATATATCAACACTAAGACTACATCGCTCATATATCAACACTAAGACTACATCTCTCATATATCAACACTAAGACTACATTTTTCATATACCAACCCTAAGACTATGTCTCTCATATACCAACACTAAGACTACATCTCTCATATATCAACACTAAGACTACATCTCTTATATATCAACACTAAGACTACATCTCTCATATATCAACACTAAGACTACATTTTTCATATACCAACCCTAAGACTACATTTTTCATATACCAACCCTAAGACTATGTCTCTCATATACCAACACTAAGACTACATCTCTCATATATCAACACTAAGACTACATCTCTCATATACCAACACTAAGACTACATCTCTCATATATCAACACTAAGAGTACATCCCTCATATACCAACACTAAGACTACATCTCTCATATACCAACACTAAGACTACATCTCTCATATATCAACACTAAGACTACATCTCTCATATACCAACGATAAGACTACATCTCTCATATCAAAACTGAGACTACATCTCTCATATATCAATACTAAGACAACATCTCTCATATATCAAAACTAAGACTACATCTCTCATATCAAAACTGAGACTGCATCTCTCATATATCAAGACTAAGACTACATCTCTCATATATCAACACTAAGACTACATCTCATATCAAAACTGAGACTACATCTCTCATATATCAACACTAAGACTACATCTCTCCTATAAAAACACTAAGACTACATCTCTCCTATATCAACACTAAGACTACATCTCTCATATCAAAACTGAGACTACATCTCTCATATATCAACACTAAGACTACATCTCTCATATATCAACACTAAGACTACATTTTTCATATACCAACCCTAAGACTATGTCTCTCATATACCAACACTAAGACTACATCGCTCATATATCAACACTAAGACTACATCTCTTATACATCAACACTAAGACTACATCTCTCATATATCAACACTAAGACTACATTTTTCATATACCAACTCTAAGACTACATTTTTCATATACCAACCCTAAGACTATGTCTCTCATATACCAACACTAAGAATACATCTCTCATATATCAACACTAAGACTACATCTCTCATATATCAACACTAAGACTACATCTCTCATATACCAACACTAAGACTACATCTCTCATATACCAACACTAAGACTACATCTCTCATATACCAACACTAAGACTACATCTCTCATATATCAACACTAAGACTACATCTCTCATATATCAACACTAAGACTACATCTCTCATATACCAACACTAAGACTACATCTCTCATATATCAACACTAAGACTACAGCTCTCATATATCAACACTAAGACTACATCTCTCATATATCAACACTAAGACTATATTTCTCATATACCAACACTAAGACTACATCTCTCATATATCAACACTAAGACTACATCTCTCATATCAAAACTGACACTATATTTCTCATATACCAACACTAAGACTACATCTCTCATATACCAACACCAAGACTACATCTCTCATATACCAACACTAAGACTACATCTCTCATATATCAACACTAAGACTACATCTCTCATATATCAACACTAAGACTACATCTCTCATATACCAACACTAAGACTACATCTCTCATATACCAACACTAAGACTACATCTCTCATATACCAACACTAAGACTACATCTCTCATATACCAACACTAAGACTACATCTCTCATATCAAAACTGAGACTATATTTCTCATATACCAACACTAAGACTACATCTCTCATATACCAACACTAAGACTACATCTCTCATATACCAACACTAAGACTACATCTCTCCTATATAAACACTAAGACTACATCTCTCCTATATCAACACTAAGACTACATCTCTCATATCAAAACTGAGACTACATCTCTCATATATCAACACTAAGACTACATCTCTCATATATCAACACTAACACTACATCTCTCATATATCAACACTAAGACTACATTTTTCATATACCAACCCTAAGACTATGTCTCTCATATACCAACACTAAGACTACATCTCTCATATATCAACACTAAGACTACATCTCTCATATATCAACACTAAGACTACATTTTTCATATACCAACCCTAAGACTACATTTTTCATATACCAACCCTAAGACTATGTCTCTCATATAACAACACTAAGACTACATCTCTCATATATCAACACTAAGACTACATCTCTCATATACCAACACTAAGACTACATCTCTCATATATCAACACTAAGAGTACATCCCTCATATACCAACACTAAGACTACATCTCTCATATACCAACACTAAGACTACATCTCTCATATATCAACACTAAGACTACATCTCTCATATACCAACGATAAGACTACATCTCTCATATCAAAACTGAGACTACATCTCTCATATATCAATACTAAGACAACATCTCTCATATATCAAAACTAAGACTACATCTCTCATATCAAAACTGAGACTGCATCTCTCATATATCAAGACTAAGACTACATCTCTCATATATCAACACTAAGACTACATCTCATATCAAAACTGAGACTACATCTCTCATATATCAACACTAAGACTACATCTCTCCTATATCAACACTAAGACTACATCTCTCATATCAAAACTGAGACTACATCTCTCATATATCAACACTAAGACTACATCTCTCATATATCAACACTAAGACTACATTTTTCATATACCAACCCTAAGACTATGTCTCTCATATACCAACACTAAGACTACATCGCTCATATATCAACACTAAGACTACATCTCTTATATATCAACACTAAGACTACATCTCTCATATATCAACACTAAGACTACATTTTTCATATACCAACTCTAAGACTACATTTTTCATATACCAACCCTAAGACTATGTCTCTCATATACCAACACTAAGAATACATCTCTCATATATCAACACTAAGACTACATCTCTCATATATCAACACTAAGACTACATCTCTCATATACCAACACTAAGACTACATCTCTCATATACCAACACTAAGACTACATCTCTCATATATCAACACTAAGACTACATCTCTCATATATCAACACTAAGACTACATCTCTCATATACCAACACTAAGACTACATCTCTCATATATCAACACTAAGACTACATCTCTCATATACCAACACTAAGACTACATCTCTCATATACCAACACTAAGACTACATCTCTCATATATCAACACTAAGACTATATTTCTCATATACCAACACTAAGACTACATCTCTCATATATCAACACTAAGACTACATCTCTCATATCAAAACTGACACTATATTTCTCATATACCAACACTAAGACTACATCTCTCATATATCAACACTAAGACTACATCTCTCATATACCAACACTAAGACTACATCTCTCATATACCAACACTAAGACTACATCTCTCATATACCAACACTAAGACTACATCTCTCATATCAAAACTGAGACTATATTTCTCATATACCAACACTAAGACTACATCTCTCATATACCAACACTAAGACTACATCTCTCATATACCAACACTAAGACTACATCTCTCCTATATCAACACTAAGACTACATCTCTCATATCAAAACTGAGACTACATCTCTCATATATCAACACTAAGACTACATCTCTCATATATCAACACTAAGACTACATCTCTCATATATCAACACTAAGACTACATTTTTCATTTACCAACCCTAAGACTATGTCTCTCATATACCAACACTAAGACTACATCTCTCATATATCAACACTAAGACTACATCTCTTATATATCAACACTAAGACTACATCTCTCATATATCAACACTAAGACTACATATTTCATATACCAACCCTAAGACTACATTTTTCATATACCAACCCTAAGACTATGTCTCTCATATACCAACACTAAGACTACATCTCTCATATATCAACACTAAGACTACATCTCTCATATACCAACACTAAGACTACATCTCTCATATATCAACACTAAGAGTACATCCCTCATATACCAACACTAAGACTACATCTCTCATATACCAACACTAAGACTACATCTCTCATATATCAACACTAAGACTACATCTCTCATATACCAAAGATAAGACTACATCTCTCATATCAAAACTGAGACTACATCTCTCATATATCAATACTAAGACAACATCTCTCATATATCAAAACTAAGACTACATCTCTCATATCAAAACTGAGACTGCATCTCTCATATATCAAGACTAAGACTACATCTCTCATATATCAACACTAAGACTACATCTCATATCAAAACTGAGACTACATCTCTCATATATCAACACTAAGACTACATCTCTCCTATAAAAACACTAAGACTACATCTCTCCTATATCAACACTAAGACTACATCTCTCATATCAAAACTGAGACTACATCTCTCATATATCAACACTAAGACTACATCTCTCATATATCAACACTAAGACTACATTTTTCATATACCAACCCTAAGACTATGTCTCTCATATACCAACACTAAGACTACATCGCTCATATATCAACACTAAGACTACATCTCTTATATATCAACACTAAGACTACATCTCTCATATATCAACACTAAGACTACATTTTTCATATACCAACTCTAAGACTACATTTTTCATATACCAACCCTAAGACTATGTCTCTCATATACCAACACTAAGAATACATCTCTCATATATCAACACTAAGACTACATCTCTCATATATCAACACTAAGACTACATCTCTCATATACCAACACTAAGACTACATCTCTCATATACCAACACTAAGACTACATCTCTCATATATCAACACTAAGACTACATATCTCATATCAAAACTGACACTATATTTCTCATATACCAACACTAAGACTACATCTCTCATATACCAACACCAAGACTACATCTCTCATATACCAACACTAAGACTACATCTCTCATATATCAACACTAAGACTACATCTCTCATATATCAACACTAAGACTACATCTCTCATATACCAACACTAAGACTACATCTCTCATATACCAACACTAAGACTACATCTCTCATATACCAACACTAAGACTACATCTCTCATATACCAACACTAAGACTACATCTCTCATATCAAAACTGAGACTATATTTCTCATATACCAACACTAAGACTACATCTCTCATATACCAACACTAAGACTACATCTCTCATATACCAACACTAAGACTACATCTCTCCTATATAAACACTAAGACTACATCTCTCCTATATCAACACTAAGACTACATCTCTCATATCAAAACTGAGACTACATCTCTCATATCAAAACTGAGACTACATCTCTCATATATCAACACTAAGACTACATCTCTCATATATCAACACTAAGACTACATCTCTCATATATCAACACTAAGACTACATTTTTCATATACCAACCCTAAGACTATGTCTCTCATATACCAACACTAAGACTACATCTCTCATATATCAACACTAAGACTACATCTCTTATATATCAACACTAAGACTACATCTCTCATATATCAACACTAAGACTACATTTTTCATATACCAACCCTAAGACTACATTTTTCATATACCAACCCTAAGACTATGTCTCTCATATACCAACACTAAGACTACATCTCTCATATATCAACACTAAGACTACATCTCTCATATACCAACACTAAGACTACATCTCTCATATATCAACACTAAGAGTACATCCCTCATATACCAACACTAAGACTACATCTCTCATATACCAACACTAAGACTACATCTCTCATATATCAACACTAAGACTACATCTCTCATATACCAACGATAAGACTACATCTCTCATATCAAAACTGAGACTACATCTCTCATATATCAATACTAAGACAACATCTCTCATATATCAAAACTAAGACTACATCTCTCATATCAAAACTGAGACTGCATCTCTCATATATCAAGACTAAGACTACATCTCTCATATATCAACACTAAGACTACATCTCATATCAAAACTGAGACTACATCTCTCATATATCAACACTAAGACTACATCTCTCCTATAAAAACACTAAGACTACATCTCTCCTATATCAACACTAAGACTACATCTCTCATATCAAAACTGAGACTACATCTCTCATATATCAACACTAAGACTACATCTCTCATATATCAACACTAAGACTACATTTTTCATATACCAACCCTAAGACTATGTCTCTCATATACCAACACTAAGACTACATCGCTCATATATCAACACTAAGACTACATCTCTTATACATCAACACTAAGACTACATCTCTCATATATCAACACTAAGACTACATTTTTCATATACCAACTCTAAGACTACATTTTTCATATACCAACCCTAAGACTATGTCTCTCATATACCAACACTAAGAATACATCTCTCATATATCAACACTAAGACTACATCTCTCATATATCAACACTAAGACTACATCTCTCATATACCAACACTAAGACTACATCTCTCATATACCAACACTAAGACTACATCTCTCATATACCAACACTAAGACTACATCTCTCATATATCAACACTAAGACTACATCTCTCATATATCAACACTAAGACTACATCTCTCATATACCAACACTAAGACTACATCTCTCATATATCAACACTAAGACTACAGCTCTCATATATCAACACTAAGACTACATCTCTCATATATCAACACTAAGACTATATTTCTCATATACCAACACTAAGACTACATCTCTCATATATCAACACTAAGACTACATCTCTCATATCAAAACTGACACTATATTTCTCATATACCAACACTAAGACTACATCTCTCATATACCAACACCAAGACTACATCTCTCATATACCAACACTAAGACTACATCTCTCATATATCAACACTAAGACTACATCTCTCATATATCAACACTAAGACTACATCTCTCATATACCAACACTAAGACTACATCTCTCATATACCAACACTAAGACTACATCTCTCATATACCAACACTAAGACTACATCTCTCATATACCAACACTAAGACTACATCTCTCATATCAAAACTGAGACTATATTTCTCATATACCAACACTAAGACTACATCTCTCATATACCAACACTAAGACTACATCTCTCATATACCAACACTAAGACTACATCTCTCCTATATAAACACTAAGACTACATCTCTCCTATATCAACACTAAGACTACATCTCTCATATCAAAACTGAGACTACATCTCTCATATATCAACACTAAGACTACATCTCTCATATATCAACACTAACACTACATCTCTCATATATCAACACTAAGACTACATTTTTCATATACCAACCCTAAGACTATGTCTCTCATATACCAACACTAAGACTACATCTCTCATATATCAACACTAAGACTACATCTCTCATATATCAACACTAAGACTACATTTTTCATATACCAACCCTAAGACTACATTTTTCATATACCAACCCTAAGACTATGTCTCTCATATAACAACACTAAGACTACATCTCTCATATATCAACACTAAGACTACATCTCTCATATACCAACACTAAGACTACATCTCTCATATATCAACACTAAGAGTACATCCCTCATATACCAACACTAAGACTACATCTCTCATATACCAACACTAAGACTACATCTCTCATATATCAACACTAAGACTACATCTCTCATATACCAACGATAAGACTACATCTCTCATATCAAAACTGAGACTACATCTCTCATATATCAATACTAAGACAACATCTCTCATATATCAAAACTAAGACTACATCTCTCATATCAAAACTGAGACTGCATCTCTCATATATCAAGACTAAGACTACATCTCTCATATATCAACACTAAGACTACATCTCATATCAAAACTGAGACTACATCTCTCATATATCAACACTAAGACTACATCTCTCCTATAAAAACACTAAGACTACATCTCTCCTATATCAACACTAAGACTACATCTCTCATATCAAAACTGAGACTACATCTCTCATATATCAACACTAAGACTACATCTCTCATATATCAACACTAAGACTACATTTTTCATATACCAACCCTAAGACTATGTCTCTCATATACCAACACTAAGACTACATCGCTCATATATCAACACTAAGACTACATCTCTTATATATCAACACTAAGACTACATCTCTCATATATCAACACTAAGACTACATTTTTCATATACCAACTCTAAGACTACATTTTTCATATACCAACCCTAAGACTATGTCTCTCATATACCAACACTAAGAATACATCTCTCATATATCAACACTAAGACTACATCTCTCATATATCAACACTAAGACTACATCTCTCATATACCAACACTAAGACTACATCTCTCATATACCAACACTAAGACTACATCTCTCATATATCAACACTAAGACTACATCTCTCATATATCAACACTAAGACTACATCTCTCATATACCAACACTAAGACTACATCTCTCATATATCAACACTAAGACTACATCTCTCATATACCAACACTAAGACTACATCTCTCATATACCAACACTAAGACTACATCTCTCATATATCAACACTAAGACTATATTTCTCATATACCAACACTAAGACTACATCTCTCATATATCAACACTAAGACTACATCTCTCATATCAAAACTGACACTATATTTCTCATATACCAACACTAAGACTACATCTCTCATATATCAACACTAAGACTACATCTCTCATATATCAACACTAAGACTACATCTCTCATATACCAACACTAAGACTACATCTCTCATATACCAACACTAAGACTACATCTCTCATATATCAACACTAAGACTACATCTCTCATATACCAACACTAAGACTACATATCTCATATACCAACACTAAGACTACATCTCTCATATACCAACACTAAGACTACATCTCTCATATACCAACACTAAGACTACATCTCTCATATACCAACACTAAGACTACATCTCTCATATATCAACACTAAGACTACATCTCTCATATACCAACACTAAGACTACATCTCTCATATACCAACACTAAGACTACATCTCTCATATCAAAACTGAGACTACATCTCTCATATATCAATACTAAGACAACATCTCTCATATATCAAAACTAAGACTACATCTCTCATATCAAAACTGAGACTGCATCTCTCATATATCAAGACTAAGACTACATCTCTCATATATCAACACTAAGACTACATCTCATATCAAAACTGAGACTACATCTCTCATATATCAACACTAAGACTACATCTCTCCTATAAAAACACTAAGACTACATCTCTCCTATAAAAACACTAAGACTACATCTCTCCTATATCAACACTAAGACTACATCTCTCATATCAAAACTGAGACTACATCTCTCATATATCAACACTAAGACTACATCTCTCATATATCAACACTAAGACTACATTTTTCATATACCAACCCTAAGACTATGTCTCTCATATACCAACACTAAGACTACATCGCTCATATATCAACACTAAGACTACATCTCTTATATATCAACACTAAGACTACATCTCTCATATATCAACACTAAGACTGCATTTTTCATATACCAACTCTAAGACTACATTTTTCATATACCAACCCTAAGACTATGTCTCTCATATACCAACACTAAGAATACATCTCTCATATATCAACACTAAGACTACATCTCTCATATATCAACACTAAGACTACATCTCTCATATACCAACACTAAGACTACATCTCTCATATACCAACACTAAGACTACATCTCTCATATATCAACACTAAGACTACATATCTCATATCAAAACTGACACTATATTTCTCATATACCAACACTAAGACTACATCTCTCATATACCAACACCAAGACTACATCTCTCATATACCAACACTAAGACTACATCTCTCATATATCAACACTAAGACTACATCTCTCATATATCAACACTAAGACTACATCTCTCATATACCAACACTAAGACTACATATCTCATATCAAAACTGACACTATATTTCTCATATACCAACACTAAGACTACATCTCTCATATACCAACACCAAGACTACATCTCTCATATACCAACACTAAGACTACATCTCTCATATATCAACACTAAGACTACATCTCTCATATATCAACACTAAGACTACATCTCTCATATACCAACACTAAGACTACATCTCTCATATACCAACACTAAGACTACATCTCTCATATCAAAACTGAGACTATATTTCTCATAT
>NC_084749.1:3034141-3047868 GCF_033978785.1 Entelurus aequoreus | reverse complement strand
AGGTGATAAGCATTTGATGTTTGTATTGACAGAAGGTATGATGGAAATACTGTATGTACAGTACGTGATAAGCATTTGATGTTTGTATTGACAGAAGGTATGATGGAAATACTGTATGTACAGTACGTGATAAGCATTTGATGTTTGTATTGAAAGAAGGTATGATGGAAATACTGTATGTACAGTACGTGATAAGCATTTGATGTTTGTATTGAAAGAAGGTATGATGGAAATACTGTATGTACAGTACGTGATAAGCATTTGATGTTTGTATGGAAAGAAGGTATGATGGAAATACTGTATGTACAGTACGTGATAAGCATTTGATGTTTGTATTGAAAGAAGGTATGATGGAAATACTGTATGTACAGTAGTGATAAGCATTTGATGTTTGTATTGACAGAAGGTATGATGGAAATACTGTATGTACAGTACGTGATAAGCATTTGATGTTTGTATTGACAGAAGGTATGATGGAAATACTGTATGTACAGTACGTGATAAGCATTTGATGTTTGTATGGAAAGAAGGTATGATGGAAATACTGTATGTACAGTACGTGATAAGCATTTGATGTTTGTATTGAAAGAAGGTATGATGGAAATACTGTATGTACAGTACGTGATAAGCATTTGATGTTTGTATTGACAGAAGGTATGATGGAAATACTGTATGTACAGTACGTGATAAGCATTTGATGTTTGTATTGACAGAAGGTATGATGGAAATACTGTATGTACAGTACGTGATAAGCATTTGATGTTTGTATGGAAAGAACGTATGATGGAAATACTGTATGTACAGTACGTGATAAGCATTTGATGTTTGTATTGAAAGAAGGTATGATGGAAATACTGTATGTACAGTACGTGATAAGCATTTGATGTTTGTATTGACAGAAGGTATGATGGAAATACTGTATGTACAGTACGTGATAAGCATTTGATGTTTGTATTGACAGAAGGTATGATGGAAATACTGTATGTACAGTAGGTGATAAGCATTTGATGTTTGTATTGACAGAAGGTATGATGGAAATACTGTATGTACAGTACGTGATAAGCATTTGATGTTTGTATGGAAAGAAGGTATGATGGAAATACTGTATGTACAGTACGTGATAAGCATTTGATGTTTGTATTGAAAGAAGGTATGATGGAAATACTGTATGTACAGTACGTGATAAGCATTTGATGTTTGTATGGAAAGAAGGTATGATGGAAATACTGTATGTACAGTACGTGATAAGCATTTGATGTTTGTATGGAAAGAAGGTATGATGGAAATACTGTATGTACAGTACGTGATAAGCATTTGATGTTTGTATTGAAAGAAGGTATGATGGAAATACTGTATGTACAGTAGGTGATAAGCATTTGATGTTTGTATGGAAAGAAGGTATGATGGAAATACTGTATGTACAGTACGTGATAAGCATTTGATGTTTGTATTGAAAGAAGGTATGATGGAAATACTGTATGTACAGTAGGTGATAAGCATTTGATGTTTGTATTGACAGAAGGTATGATGGAAATACTGTATGTACAGTACGTGATAAGCATTTGATGTTTGTATTGAAAGAAGGTATGATGGAAATACTGTATGTACAGTACGTGATAAGCATTTGATGTTTGTATTGAAAGAAGGTATGATGGAAATACTGTATGTACAGTAGGTGATAAGCATTTGATGTTTGTATTGACAGAAGGTATGATGGAAATACTGTATGTACAGTAGGTGATAAGCATTTGATGTTTGTATTGACAGAAGGTATGATGGAAATACTGTATGTACAGTAGGTGATAAGCATTTGATGTTTGTATGGAAAGAAGGTATGATGGAAATACTGTATGTACAGTACGTGATAAGCATTTGATGTTTGTATTGAAAGAAGGTATGATGGAAATACTGTATGTACAGTACGTGATAAGCATTTGATGTTTGTATTGAAAGAAGGTATGATGGAAATACTGTATGTACAGTACGTGATAAGCATTTGATGTTTGTATTGAAAGAAGGTATGATGGAAATACTGTATGTACAGTACGTGATAAGCATTTGATGTTTGTACTGACAGAAGGTATGATGGAAATACTGTATGTACAGTAGGTGATAAGCATTTGATGTTTGTATGGAAAGAAGGTATGATGGAAATACTGTATGTACAGTAGGTGATAAGCATTTGATGTTTGTATTGAAAGAAGGTATGATGGAAATACTGTATGTACAGTACGTGATAAGCATTTGATGTTTGTATGGAAAGAAGGTATGATGGAAATACTGTATGTACAGTAGGTGATAAGCATTTGATGTTTGTATGGAAAGAAGGTATGATGGAAATACTGTATGTACAGTAGGTGATAAGCATTTGATGTTTGTATTGAAAGAAGGTATGATGGAAATACTGTATGTACAGTACGTGATAAGCATTTGATGTTTGTATTGACAGAAGGTATGATGGAAATACTGTATGTACAGTAGGTGATAAGCATTTGATGTTTGTATGGAAAGAAGGTACGATGGAAATACTGTATGTACAGTAGGTGATAAGCATTTGATGTTTGTATTGAAAGAAGGTATGATGGAAATACTGTATGTACAGTACGTGATAAGCATTTGATGTTTGTATGGAAAGAAGGTATGATGGAAATACTGTATGTACAGTAGGTGATAAGCATTTGATGTTTGTATGGAAAGAAGGTATGATGGAAATACTGTATGTACAGTAGGTGATAAGCATTTGATGTTTGTATGGAAATAAGGTATGATGGAAATACTGTATGTACAGTACGTGATAAGCATTTGATGTTTGTATGGAAAGAAGGTATGATGGAAATACTGTATGTACAGTAGGTGATAAGCATTTGATGTTTGTATGGAAAGAAGGTATGATGGAAATACTGTATGTACAGTAGGTGATAAGCATTTGATGTTTGTATGGAAAGAAGGTATGATGGAAATACTGTATGTACAGTAGGTGATAAGCATTTGATGTTTGTATTGAAAGAAGGTATGATGGAAATACTGTATGTACAGTACGTGATAAGCATTTGATGTTTGTATTGAAAGAAGGTATGATGGAAATACTGTATGTACAGTACGTGATAAGCATTTGATGTTTGTATTGAAAGAAGGTATGATGGAAATACTGTATGTACAGTACATGATAAGCATTTGATGTTTGTATTGAAAGAAGGTATGATGGAAATACTGTATGTACAGTACGTGATAAGCATTTGATGTTTGTATTGACAGAAGGTATGATGGAAATACTGTATGTACAGTACGTGATAAGCATTTGATGTTTGTATTGAAAGAAGGTATGATGGAAATACTGTATGCACAGTAGGTGATAAGCATTTGATGTTTGTATTGAAAGAAGGTATGATGGAAATACTGTATGTACAGTAGGTGATAAGGCGTTGATGTGCTTGCAGGATGGTGTTCTGTCTGAAAGATTCAGCCAAGTTAGCGCAGGAGGAGCTTACCTTCATCAAATGTAAAGCCGCATGGAAAATGTCTCCAACAGGAACTTCCAGAAGGTAAATAATCTTTTTCTCACCTTCTTTATCAACACAATCATAATATTGTCAATGAAATATTGTCTTCATCCATAGAATCACTTTGGACACCCACTGACCTCGCGGGCAACACACGTCCACCATGTGGCTCCACTTCAGCACTTAGTACATCATTTATACCCCCTAGTAACTTATCATTTATACCCCCTTCTAACTTATCATTTATACCCCCTTCTAACTTATCATTTATACCCCCTTCTAACTTATCATTTATACCTCCTTCTAACTTATCATTTATACCCCCTAGTAACTTATCATTTATACCCCCTTCTAACTTATCATTTATACCCCCTTCTAACTTATCATTTATACCCCCTTCTAACTTATCATTTATACCCCCTTCTAACTTATCATTTATACCCCCTTCTAACTTATCATTTATACCTCCTTCTAACTTATCATTTATACCCCCTAGTAACTTATCATTTATACCCCCTTCTAACTTATCATTTATACCCCCTTCTAACTTATCATTTATACCCCCTAGTAACTTATCATTTATACCCCCTAGTAACTTATCATTTATACCCCCTTCTAACTTATCATTTATACCTCCTTCTAACTTATCATTTATACCCCCTTCTAACTTATCATTTATACCCCCTTCTAACTTATCATTTATACCCCTTCTAACTTATCATTTATACCCCCTAGTAACTTATCATTTATACCCCCTTCTAACTTATCATTTATACCCCCTTCTAACTTATCATTTATACCCCCTAGTAACTTATCATTTATACCCCCTTCTAACTTATCATTTATACCTCCATCTAACTTATCATTTATACCTCCTTCTAACTTATCATTTATACCCCCTAGTAACTTATCATTTATACCCCCTTCTAACTTATCATTTATACCCCCTTCTAACTTATCATTTATACCTCCTTCTAACTTATCATTTATACCCCCTTCTAACTTATCATTTATACCCCCTTCTAACTTATCATTTATACCCCCTAGTAACTTATCATTTATACCCCCTTCTAACTTATCATTTATACCCCCTTCTAACTTATCATTTATACCTCCTTCTAACTTATCATTTATACCCCCTTCTAACTTATCATTTATACCCCCTTCTAACTTATCATTTATACCCCCTAGTAACGTATCATTTATACCCCCTTCTAACTTATCATTTATACCCCCTTCTAACTTATCATTTATACCTCCTTCTAACTTATCATTTATACCCCCTTCTAACTTATCATTTATACCCCCTTCTAACTTATCATTTATACCCCCTAGTAACTTATCATTTATACCCCCTTCTAACTTATCATTTATACCCCCTTCTAACTTATCATTTATACCCCCTAGTAACTTATCATTTATACCCCCTTCTAACTTATCATTTTTACCCCCTTCTAACTTATCATTTACACCCCCTTGTAACTTATCATTTATACCCCCTAGTAACTTATCATTTATACCCCCTTGTAACTTATCATTTATACCCCCTTCTAACTTATCATTTATACCCCCTTCTAACTTATCATTTATACCCCCTAGTAACTTATCATTTATACCCCCTAGTAACTTATCATTTATACCCCCTAGTAACTTATCATTTATACCCCCTAGTAACTTATCATTTATACCCCCTAGTAACTTATCATTTATACCCCCTTCTAACTTATCATGTATACCCCCTAGTAACTTATCATTTATACCCCCTAGTAACTTATCATTTATACCCCCTTCTAACTTATCATTTATACCCCCTAGTAACTTATCATTTATACCCCCTTCTAACTTATCATTTATACCCCCTTCTAACTTATCATTTATACCCCCTAGTAACTTATCATTTATACCCCCTTCTAACTTATCATTTATACCCCCTTCTAACTTATCATTTATACCCCCTAGTAACTTATCATTTATACCCCCTAGTAACTTATCATTTATACCCCCTTGTAACTTATCATTTATACCCCCTTGTAACTTATCATTTATACCCCTTTCTAACTTATCATTTATACCCCCTTGTAACTTATCATTTATACCCCCTTGTAACTTATCATTTATACCCCTTGTAACTCATCATTTATACCCCCTTGTAACTTATCATTTATACCCCCTTCTAACTTATCATTTATACCCCCTAGTAACTTATCATTTATACCCCCTTGTAACTTATCATTTATACCCCCTTGTAACTTATAATTTATACCCCCTAGTAACTTATCATTTATACCCCCTTCTAACTTATCATTTATACCCCCTAGTAACTTATCATTTATACCCCCTTGTAACTTATCATTTATACCCCCTTCTAACTTATCATTTATACCCCCTAGTAACTTATCATTTATACCCCCTTGTAACTTATCATTTATACCCCCTTGTAACTTATCATTTATACCCCCTTCTAACTTATCATTTATACCCCCTTCTAACTTTTCATTTATACCCCCTTCTAACTTATCATTTATACCCCCTAGTAACTTATCATTTATACCCCCTTGTAACTGATCATTTATACCCCCTAGTAACTTATCATTTATACCCCCTAGTAACTTATCATTTATACCCCCTTCTAACTTATCATTTATACCCCCTTGTAACTTATCATTTATACCCCCTTGTAACTTATCATTTATACCCCTTGTAACTCATCATTTATACCCCCTTGTAACTTATCATGTATACCCCCTTCTAACTTATCATTTATACCCCCTAGTAACTTATCATTTATACCCCCTTGTAACTTATCATTTATACCCCCTTGTAACTTATCATTTATACCCCCTAGTAACTTATCATGTATACCCCCTTCTAACTTATCATTTATACCCCCTAGTAACTTATCATTTATACCCCCTTGTAACTTATCATTTATACCCCCTAGTAACTTATCAGTTATACCCCCTTGTAACTTATCATTTATACCCCCTTCTAACTTATCATTTATACCCCCTAGTAACTTATCATTTATACCCCCTTGTAACTTATCATTTATACCCCCTTCTAACTTATCATTTATACCCCCTAGTAACTTATCATTTATACCCCCTTGTAACTTATCATTTATACCCCCTTGTAACTTATCATTTATACCCCCTTCTAACTTATCATTTATACCCCCTTCTAACTTATCATTTATACCCCCTTCTAACTTATCATTTATACCCCCTAGTAACTTATCATTTATACCCCTTGTAACTGATCATTTATACCCCCTAGTAACTTATCATTTATACCCCCTAGTAACTTATCATTTATACCCCCTTCTAACTTATCATTTATACCCCCTTGTAACTTATCATTTATACCCCCTTGTAACTTATCATTTATACCCCCTTGTAACTTATCATTTATACCCCCTTCTAACTTATCATTTATACCCCCTAGTAACTTATCATTTATACCCCCTAGTAACTTATCATTTATACCCCCTTGTAACTTATCATTTATACCCCCTAGTAACTTATCATTTATACCCCCTAGTAACTTATCATTTATACCCCCTTCTAACTTATCATTTATACCCCCTAGTAACTGATCATTTATACCCCCTAGTAACTTATCATTTATACCCCCTTCTAACTTATCATTTATACCCCCTAGTAACTTATCATTTATACCCCCTTGTAACTTATCATTTATACCCCCTTCTAACTTATCATTTATACCCCCTAGTAACTTATCATTTATACCCCCTTGTAACTTATCATTTATACCCCCTTCTAACTTATCATTTATACCCCCTAGTAACTTATCATTTATACCCCCTTGTAACTTATCATTTATACCCCCTTGTAACTTATCATTTATACCCCCTTCTAACTTATCATTTATACCCCCTTCTAACTTATCATTTATACCCCCTTCTAACTTATCATTTATACCCCCTAGTAACTTATCATTTATACCCCCTTGTAACTGATCATTTATACCCCCTAGTAACTTATCATTTATACCCCCTAGTAACTTATCATTTATACCCCCTTCTAACTTATCATTTATACCCCCTTGTAACTTATCATTTATACCCCCTTGTAACTTATCATTTATACCCCCTTGTAACTTATCATTTATACCCCCTTCTAACTTATCATTTATACCCCCTTCTAACTTATCATTTATACCCCCTAGTAACTTATCATTTATACCCCCTTCTAACTTATCATTTATACCCCCTTCTAACTTATCATTTATACCCCCTAGTAACTTATCATTTATACCCCCTAGTAACTTATCATTTATACCCCCTTGTAACTTATCATTTATACCCCCTTGTAACTTATCATTTATACCCCCTTGTAACTTATCATTTATACCCCCTTGTAACTTATCATTTATACCCCCTTGTAACTTATCATTTATACCCCTTGTAACTCATCATTTATACCCCCTTGTAACTTATCATTTATACCCCCTTCTAACTTATCATTTATACCCCCTAGTAACTTATCATTTATACCCCCTTGTAACTTATCATTTATACCCCTTGTAACTCATCATTTATACCCCCTAGTAACTTATCATTTATACCCCCTTGTAACTTATCATTTATACCCCCTTCTAACTTATCATTTATACCCCCTAGTAACTTATCATTTATACCCCCTTGTAACTTATCATTTATACCCCCTTGTAACTTATCATTTATACCCCCTTCTAACTTATCATTTATACCCCCTAGTAACTTATCATTTATACCCCCTTGTAACTTATCATTTATACCCCCTTCTAACTTATCATTTATACCCCCTAGTAACTTATCATTTATACCCCCTTGTAACTTATCATTTATACCCCCTTCTAACTTATCATTTATACCCCCTTCTAACTTTTCATTTATACCCCCTTCTAACTTATCATTTATACCCCCTAGTAACTTATCATTTATACCCCCTTGTAACTGATCATTTATACCCCCTAGTAACTTATCATTTATACCCCCTAGTAACTTATCATTTATACCCCCTTGTAACTTATCATTTATACCCCCTTGTAACTTATCATTTATACCCCCTTGTAACTTATCATTTATACCCCTTGTAACTCATCATTTATACCCCCTTGTAACTTATCATGTATACCCCCTTCTAACTTATCATTTATACCCCCTAGTAACTTATCATTTATACCCCCTTGTAACTTATCATTTATACCCCCTTGTAACTTATCATTTATACCCCCTAGTAACTTATCATGTATACCCCCTTCTAACTTATCATTTATACCCCCTAGTAACTTATCATTTATACCCCCTTGTAACTTATCATTTATACCCCCTTCTAACTTATCATTTATACCCCCTAGTAACTTATCAGTTATACCCCCTTGTAACTTATCATTTATACCCCCTTCTAACTTATCATTTATACCCCCTAGTAACTTATCATTTATACCCCCTTGTAACTTATCATTTATACCCCCTTCTAACTTATCATTTATACCCCCTAGTAACTTATCATTTATACCCCCTTGTAACTTATCATTTATACCCCCTTGTAACTTATCATTTATACCCCCTTCTAACTTATCATTTATACCCCCTTCTAACTTATCATTTATACCCCCTTCTAACTTATCATTTATACCCCCTAGTAACTTATCATTTATACCCCCTTGTAACTGATCATTTATACCCCCTAGTAACTTATCATTTATACCCCCTAGTAACTTATCATTTATACCCCCTTCTAACTTATCATTTATACCCCCTTGTAACTTATCATTTATACCCCCTTGTAACTTATCATTTATACCCCCTTGTAACTTATCATTTATACCCCCTTCTAACTTATCATTTATACCCCCTAGTAACTTATCATTTATACCCCCTAGTAACTTATCATTTATACCCCCTTGTAACTTATCATTTATACCCCCTAGTAACTTATCATTTATACCCCCTAGTAACTTATCATTTATACCCCCTTCTAACTTATCATTTATACCCCCTAGTAACTGATCATTTATACCCCCTAGTAACTTATCATTTATACCCCTTTCTAACTTATCATTTATACCCCCTAGTAACTTATCATTTATACCCCCTTGTAACTTATCATTTATACCCCCTTCTAACTTATCATTTATACCCCCTAGTAACTTATCATTTATACCCCCTTGTAACTTATCATTTATACCCCCTTCTAACTTATCATTTATACCCCCTAGTAACTTATCATTTATACCCCCTTGTAACTTATCATTTATACCCCCTTGTAACTTATCATTTATACCCCCTTCTAACTTATCATTTATACCCCCTTCTAACTTATCATTTATACCCCCTTCTAACTTATCATTTATACCCCCTAGTAACTTATCATTTATACCCCCTTGTAACTGATCATTTATACCCCCTAGTAACTTATCATTTATACCCCCTAGTAACTTATCATTTATACCCCCTTCTAACTTATCATTTATACCCCCTTGTAACTTATCATTTATACCCCCTTGTAACTTATCATTTATACCCCCTTGTAACTTATCATTTATACCCCCTTCTAACTTATCATTTATACCCCCTAGTAACTTATTTCATGTCATACAGAAGAAAACAAACTTGTGCCTTTTAAAACCTTTTAAAGATGATATGTTAGAATACTGTGAAGTACTTATCAATACATCATTTGGAGGTACTAATGTTGTATTGTGTTGATATTTATACAAACTACTGTGAAAGTCAACAGTTGTGTTTACACGGACATTTATGTACTTTAGTGTTTTTATGTCTACATATTTTATGTACATTAGTGTTTTTATGTCTACATATTTTATGTACTTTAGTGTTTTTATGTCTACATATTTTATGTACATTAGTGTTTTTATGTCTACATATTTTATGTACATTAGTGTTTTTATGTCTACATATTTTATGTACATTAGTGTTTTTATGTCTACATATTTTATGTACTTTAGTGTTTTTATGTCTACATATTTTATGTACATTAGTGTTTTTATGTCTACATATTTTATGTACATTAGTGTTTTTATGTCTACATATTTTATGTACATTAGTGTTTTTATGTCTACATATTTTATGTACATTAGTGTTTTTATGTCTACATATTTTATGTACTTTAGTGTTTTTATGTCTACATATTTTATGTACTTTAGTGTTTTTATGTCTACATATTTTATGTACATTAGTGTTTTTATGTCTACATATTTTATGTACTTTAGTGTTTTTATGTCTACATATTTTATGTACATTAGTGTTTTTATGTCTACATATTTTATGTACATTAGTGTTTTTATGTCTACATATTTCCTGCTGACTGTAAAAAGGTTGAAGTGAGAACAATAACACACAGTTTTATGATGCATGACTTCACATGTTTACTACCTTGTAGCACTTTAATGTGACACCTTCTTCTGTTTGGCTGTGTGAGCCTGAGTGACTGGACTATACGTTACAACTTAGACTATTGTCTCTTCAATCAGCTAAATAACAAACACGGGTGTCTTGTCTTCATGTACAGTATGTGCAGAATATATGATGACTATCAATACTGCTGCAGAATATATGCTGACTATCAATACTGCTGCAGAATATATGATGACTATCAATACTGCTGCAGAATATATGCTGACTATCAATACTGCTGCAGAATATATGCTGACTATCAATACTGCGAGGAGGGGACGCAAATAGAATGGTTTAGCAATCGCAATTTGATTTATCAAGACTGTTTTTGCGTTTGGAATGTTCTTGCAAACTGGCACAGTTAAGCACAAATGTCCATGAGCAAGACAAAGAACATGCCAACATATTGGGATTGTCAGAAAAATACAAATTTGACATTTTATAATTTTATAGCTTAAAACAAATGTAGTGTTTCGCAATAGTTCAGTGAAAGCTGAATGTGACGTATCATGTAAAGTACAGTAATATAACTACACAACATGTACATGATGATTTATTGTAACATGATTTTGTTTTGCTCTCCCTGTGTACTCCATTGTAGATACATGTAAATATCTCATGTTGTATTGTGTATATTATTGAATAAACCAACACACGCATTGACTCACTTTGTTTTCTTTTTGTACCAAAGAACTTCAAAAAAAAGAAGTGATTGTCCTTGCAAGAGGGACGCAAAGTTATGACGAACTGACTCAAAATCAGAATCCATGAAGATTCACCAAATGACGATTGGCTATCCTTCAGCTGCAAATGGAAAATAACAACAAAGCGTGGCAAAATAATAACAAAAAACATGATAATGTCTATATATTTATGTGTATGTATATATATATATATATATATATATATATATATATATATATATATATATATATATATATATATATATATATATATATATATATATATATATATATATATATATATATGTATGAGAAAAATCTCCTGAGGATTGAGGAAATCCCTCATGAAACAGGCCTGTAGAGATGAAATAGTCTTGTGATTTTTTTTCCCACACATACATATTACGCTCTACCACGGTATCGAGCACTATTTTTTGGATAATCTAATTAAGACATATATATATATATATATATATATATATATATATTATATATATATATATATATATATATATATATATATATATATGTATTTATGTATGTATGTATGTATGTATGTATGTATGTATGTATATATGTACTGTATTTTTCGGAGTATAAGTCGCACCAGCCGAAAATGCATAATAAAGAAGGAAAAAAACATATATAAGTCGCATTTTTGGGGTAAATGTATTTGATAAAAGCCAACAGCAAGAATAGACATTTGAAAGGCAATTTAAAATGTGTAAAGAATAGTGAACAACAGGCTGAATAAGTGTACGTTATATGAGGCATAAATAACCAACTGCTATGTTAACCTCACATATTATGGTAAGAGTCATTCAAATAACTATAACATATAGAACATGCTATACGTTTACCAAACAATCTGTCACTCCTAATCGCTAAATCCCATGAAATCTTATACGTCTAGTCTCTTACGTCAATAATATTATTGGATATTTGACGCTAATGTGTTCATCATTTCACACATAAGTCGCTCCTGAGTATAAGTCGCACCCCCGGCCAAACTATGAAAAAAACTGCCACTTATAGTCCGAAAAATACGGTATATGTATATATATATATATATATATATATATATATATATATATATATATATATATATATATATATATATATACTGTATATGTGTATATGTATATGTATATATGTGTATATATATATATATATATATATATATATATATATATATATATATATATATATATATACGTATATATATATACGTATATATATATATGTATATGTATATGTATATATATATATATATATATATATGTATATATATATATATATATATATATATATATATATATATATATATATATATATATATATATATATATATATATATATATATATATATATATATATATATATATATATATATATATATACACCGTATATTACCAAATAGACGCCCTTGTCCTAATAGTCGCCCGGGGTCTGAGCCCATTTTGTGAATTAACAGCCTCTTCCTAATAAACGCCTATGTCCAAATAGCCGCCCATGGGCTGTTATTTGCATAATTTAGATTAAAATCATATTGATTTAATTTTCATTAAACCCAATTTATAAGCTAAAAGGAAAAGCAAAGGTGCAATAATTCTGGTCATTACGGTAACAGCAGACGTCACGTGGGGATTCTGGGTAATCAACATATTGTAATGGGTCACCGCATATAGCGTAACACACAACAAACCCACGAGGAAAAGTTTCAACATGGCAAGCAACAGTAGCAGTGAGTTGAATGAACGGGATACTGCTACACCACAACTGATGGACGGGAATACTTTAAGGGGGAAGAAGAGAACGTTTGACTTGACTTAAAGTTCAAGCTAGCGGTTGTGAAGTATGCGGAGCAGAATTCTGGTTTGGCAGCGGCCAGGCAGTTTAACGTTGACCCAAAACGTGTACGAGAATGGAAACAAAAAAAGGGAGAACTACTATCTGTCGGCAATCGATGGAGAAACACACCCCCCGGATGGAGGTAGGAAGAAAGTGAGCGACGAGCTTGATGCTAATTTGTGTCAGTGGATACATCACGTGTGTCAGTGGATACATCACGTGTGTCAGTGGATACATCACGTGTGTCAGTGGATACATCACGTGTGTCAG
>NC_084749.1:3026641-3029141 GCF_033978785.1 Entelurus aequoreus | reverse complement strand
AATCCAATTAAATTTGGTCTGTGCACAGATTTTAGCCAATTAGTTTTTAATGTTCTGGTCCATCCTTTCAACCTTACCTTGGGACTCAGGATGGTACCCCAAACCTGTGTTCTAGTCCGAAAGCCTTTTCGACCAAGGCTAAGTGAGTTTTTTTTTTTTTTTTTTTAAATGGTTGCCGTTGTCTGACCTACTAATCTTTTTGGGGAAACCATGTCGGGGTACTAGGTCATTCACAAGTCATTTAATTACTGGTTGCATCCTCTTTTGAGGCTGTTGTTGCTTCTGGCCAACCACTGTGATTGTCAACACAAGTCAGTACGTACCTTTTCCCTTGTACCGTATTGATCATATCAGTGAAATCAAAGACTATACATGGTTCACCCTCACCTCCTCCATATTCTAAATTTGATCTACTTAACTACTATCGATGTGTAAAATCGTTATTTTCAAATTAAAATTAGTTATAACTTCTTACCCACGGTAAAAACGTTAAAACTATGGAATGTGTCAGAGTCGGATGATTGTCGATTTTGTTCCAAGGAGTCTGTATCCACCCTCACTCACCCCCTTCTGTTTCTGAAAAAAGGACTGTGTTAGTCATACTATCACTTTCAGAAACATCTAAGAAAAAGGTCAGCTAATAGTCAAGTAGCGGAGGACAGGTCATGTTTGAGGTCAATGATTGTCTCTTTAGCCTCTATGGTCCACTGGGGGGTGTTGTTAGGGTAGGGGACCCCTTAGCAATATCACAATTAACTCAAACTCAACTAAACCCTAGCTTTTATGTAACTTATTCAATATGGTGAAAGTAACAAATATGCTTATATTTATATTGTCACCAATACTAGAAAAATACTACCCTTGTGGCGAATGCTTTAGCAATAGTATTTTGAAATTTTACCACACCTGGTGGCCCCAATAATTCATTAA
Organism: Entelurus aequoreus; assembly: GCF_033978785.1. Taxonomy (NCBI): domain Eukaryota; kingdom Metazoa; phylum Chordata; class Actinopteri; order Syngnathiformes; family Syngnathidae; genus Entelurus; species Entelurus aequoreus. The sequence continues at coordinate 3,028,211 of NC_084749.1, read as the reverse complement.
GTCAAGCTCATGTTGTAGAAAGTTGAATGATGCAGACACGTTTGTTACTGAATACTTTCTATCAGACTTCTGTCTTGACAACTATGTGTATGTAATGAGCAACTATAATTATTTGATATGCTTAAATGTGTAATGTGTCGTTTTAGCTCAGCTGTTGTGTAGCTGCTAGCTCCTCGTAGCCTACAGGTGTCTAAAGTGCAGCCCATAGTTATGTGTTTAACACAACTATGTGCTAAACCTAAACAATTGAAAATGTGGTATTTGGGTGTCGGTGTAATGTTTGGCAGCTACGCCGTGTCTTATCATTGCACCTAAGTTCTTTGGTTTTGTAGGCGAGACAGAGAGCAAGTGAACAATGTGGGACACAATTGTGTCCATCTTATACCATGCTAGTTGTTTCAAAGATAGGTCAACATGAGCAACCACACCTTGAGTTCCAACATATATAAATATACAAAGGAGTCAAAGGTCTCCTGGTATGAGTGTCTAACTGGTGATCATAACATATGGCGAGTCGGGTGGCAGAACACACGGAAGCATCTCAGCCAGTCAGGGTTTTCACTGTTAGAGCAGTTGGATGTCAGCCATTCCTGTTGTTTCAGGCTGTGGTAGGAGCCTTGGTAGTGGTGTCGCAGCTTGGTGGTTGAGCCGTCAGGTAACACCAGGAATGTTCCTTCTGTGCGATTTGAATGTCAGGGTACAGTCTGTAAAGGAGGTCCAGCAATCTGAACCGGAAGTGGTTTGGTGACAGGTAACCTTGTGACCCCAGCGAAGCCTTTGACCTTTAAAGAGGAAGCACACAGTTTCTTTGGTACCTCTGCATTCAGAATCGAATGGGTGGCGCCAGTGTCAATCACGAACTGATAACATTGTCGTTGACACTCATGTCCAGCAGGGGGCCAGTCTGTATCTCCTGCTGGGGCTCCTGCGGTGGGCGTCCTTTGCCACGCTTTTGTGTTCGTTTGTTGGCACTACGGAACCTTTCCCGTTCGAAAATGTTCACGACTCCAGTGACCAGGCTGGTCACAGCCGAAACAGTGTCTACCCCAGACCGGCTTTGAAGCATCGTGTTGTCCACCACCCGAGTCCAACCGTCTGGTCGCACGTCTGTTGAGGATTCTTTCCTCCACCTGTTGGAACTCAAAAGCAAGGTCACCCACTGCTGAATATATCCTAGCTGATCTTTGACCTTTTGGTTCTTTTAACCTTTTATTTTCAGCGATCTGTAAATTAAGGAGTTGCTTCCTTGCTGCTCTGTCATTAGCCTTATCATCCTCATCTTGAGGAAAGAGACTGCGCATAGCAGTAGCTATGTTTGTAACGTATGGTGTTATCGGTGAGGTCGAAGATTCAGCCATTAATCCTACTTGTTGTTCTGTATTTTTGCCATCTTGTGTGGAAACACAACGATACAAAATGCTTCTAAAGTCTCCTATTGATTTCTTCCCATTTCACTCAAACAACTAAACAAACAAACAAATAAAGAAACTTGCAGCTAACCATAATCAACAGCATACCATTTACGAATACCTTCATTTGTCCCTTTCTCATCTTTTCTTCACTTTCGTTT